>NW_026899871.1:0-12403 GCF_033153095.1 Gastrolobium bilobum
TGCATGTTTGAATTTCTGTTTACACTAGAGGATTCTTTCCGTTTTAATGTAAAAAAAACTTTTGAAAATTAGCTGAGGTGTGAGCATTCTCCTTAAATCTCAGCTTTCTGTTCACACTAGAGGATGTCTTGAAAACTTACTTATTTTCGATATAGTGAACAAAATTTGTATGTTTGAATTTCTGTTCACCCTAGAGGATTCTTTCCGTTTTAATGTAAAAAAAACTTTTGAAAATTAGCTGAGGTGTTGCATTCTTCTTAAATTTTAGCTTTCTGTTCACACTAGAGGATGTCTTGAAAACTTACTTATTTTCGATATAGTGAACAAAATATGTATGTTTGAATTTCTGTTCAAACTAGAGGATTCTTTCTGTTTAAAGGTAAAAAAAAACTTTTGAAAATTAGCTGAAGTGTCTCTCCTCAAATCTCAGCTTTCTGTTCACACTAGAGGATGTCTTGAAAACTTACTTCTTTTCGATATAGTGAACAAAATTTGTATGTTTGAATTTCTGTTCACACTAGAGAATTCACCTTTTTAATGTAAAAAAAACTTTTGAAAATTAGCTGAGGATTCTTTCCGTTTTAATGTAAAAAAAATTTTCGATATAGTGAACAAAAATGTATGTTTGAATTTCTGTTCACACTAGAGGATTCTTTCCGTTTTAATGTAAAAAAAACTTTTGAAAATTAGCTGAGGTGTCGCATTCTCCTTAAATTTCAGCTTTCTGTTCACACTAGAGGATGTCTTGAAAACTTACTTATTTTCGATATAGTGAACAAAATATGTATGTTTGAATTTCTGTTCAAACTAGAGGATTCTTTCTGTTTAAATGTAAAAAAAAACTTTTGAAAATTACCTGTAGTGTCGTATTCTCCTCAAATCTCATCTTTCTGTTCACATTAGAGGATGTCTTAAAAACTTACTTATTTTCGATACAGTGAACAAAATATGTATGTTTGAATTTCTGTTCACACTAGAGGATTCTTTCTGTTTAAATGTAAAAAAAAAAACTTTTGAAAATTAGCTGAAGTGTCGCATTCTCCTTAAATCTCAGCTTTCTGTTCACACTAGAGGATGTGTTGAAAACTTACTTATTTTCGATATAGTGAACAAAATATGTATGTTTGATTTTTTGTTCACACTAGAGGATTCTTTCCGTTCTAATGTAAAAAAACTTTTGAAAATTAGCTGAGGTGTCACATTCACCTTAAATCTCAGCTTTCTGTTCACACTAGAGGATGTCTTGAAAACTTACTTCTTTTCCCTGTAGTGAACAAAATATGTATGTTTGAATTTCTGTTCACACTAGAGGATTCTTTCCGTTTTAATGTAAAAAAAACTTTTGAAAATTAGCTGAGCTGTCGCATTCTCCTTAAATCTCAGCTTTCTGTTCACACTAGAGGATGTGTTGAAAACTTACTTATTTTCAATATAGTGAACAAAATATGTATGTTTGAATTTCTGTTCACACTAGAGGATTCTTTCCGTTTTAATGTAAAAAAATCTTTTGAAAATAAGCTGAGGTGTCGCATTCTCCTTAAATCTCAGCTTTCTGTTCACACTAGAGGATGTCTTGAAAACTTACTTATTTTCGATATAGTGAACAAAATATGTATGTTTGAATTTCTGTTCAAACTAGAGGATTCTTTCTGTTTAAATGTAAAAAAAAACTTTTGAAAATTAGCTGTAGTGTCGTATTCTCCTCAAATCTCATCTTTCTGTTCACATTAGAGGATGTCTTGAAAACTTACTTATTTTCGATACAGTGAACAAAATATGTATGTTTGAATTTCTATTCACACTAGAGGATTCTTTCCGTTCTAATGTAAAAAAACTTTTGAAAATTAGCTGAAGTGTCGCATTCTCCTTAAATCTCAGCTTTCTGTTCACACTAGAGGATGTGTTGAAAACTTACTTATTTTCGATATAGTGAACAAAATATGTATGTTTGATTTTTTGTTCACACTAGAGGATTCTTTCCGTTCTAATGTAAAAAAACTTTTGAAAATTAGCTGAGGTGTCACATTCACCTTAAATCTCAGCTTTCTGTTCACACTAGAGGATGTCTTGAAAACTTACTTCTTTTCCCTGTAGTGAACAAAATATGTATGTTTGAATTTCGGTTCACACTAGAGGATTCTTTCCGTTTTAATGTAAAAAAAACTTTTGAAAATTAGCTGAGCTGTCGCATTCTCCTTAAATCTCAGCTTTTTGTTCACACTAGAGGATGTGTTGAAAACTTACTTATTTTCGATATAGTGAACAAAATATGTATGTTTGAATTTCTGTTCACACTAGAGGATTCTTTCCATTTTAATGTAAAAAAAACTTTTGAAAATTAGCTGAGGTGTCGCATTCACCTTAAATCTCAGCTTTCTGTTCACACTAGAGGATGTCTTGGAGATTTACTTCATTTCCATGTAGTGAACAAAATATGCATGTTTGAATTTATGTTCACACTAGAGGATTCTTTCTGTTTTAATGTAAAAAAAACTTTTGAAAATTAGCTGAGGTGTGAGCATTCTCCTTAAATCTCAGCTTTCTGTTCACACTAGAGGATGTCTTGAAAACTTACTTATTTTCGATATAGTGAACAAAATATGTATGTTTGAATTTCTGTTCACACTAGAGGATTCTTTCTGTTTTAATGTAAAAAAATCTTTTGAAAATAAGCTGAGGTGTCGCATTCTCCTTAAATCTCAGCTTTCTGTTCACACTAGAGGATGTCTTGAAAACTTACTTATTTTCGATATAGTGAACAAAATATGTATGTTTGAATTTCTGTTCACCCTAGATGATTCTTTCCGTTTTAATGTAAAAAAAACTTTTGAAAATTAGCTGAGGTGTCGCATTCTTCTTAAATTTCAGCTTTCTGTTCACACTAGAGGATGTCTTGAAAACTTACTTATTTTCGATATAGTGAACAAAATATGTATGTTTGAATTTCTGTTCAAACTAGAGGATTCTTTCTGTTTAAATGTAAAAAAAAACTTTTGAAAATTAGTTGAAGTGTCGCATTCTCCTTAAATCTCAGCTTTCTGTTCACACTAGAGGATGTCTTGAAAACTTACTTATTTTCGATACAGTGAACAAAATATGTATGTTTGAATTTCTGTTCACACTAGAGGATTCTTTCTGTTTAAATGTAAAAAAAAACTTTTGAAAATTAGCTGAGGTGTCGCATTCTCCTTAAATTTCAGCTTTCTGTTCACACTAGAGGATGTGTTGAAAACTTACTTATTTTCGATATAGTGAACAAAATCTGTATGTTTGATTTTTTGTTCACACTAGAGGATTTTTTCCGTTCTAATGTAAAAAAACTTTTGAAAATTAGCTGAGGTGTCACATTCACCTTAAATCTCAGCTTTCTGTTCACACTAGAGGATGTCTTGAAAACTTACTTCTTTTCCCTGTAGTGAACAAAATATGTATATTTGAATTTCTGTTCACACTAGAGGATTCTTTCCGTTTTAATGTAAAAAAAACTTTTGAAAATTAGCTGAGGTGTCGCATTCTTCTTAAATTTCAGCTTTCTGTTCACACTAGAGGATGTCTTGAAAACTTACTTATTTTCGATATAGTGAACAAAATATGTATGTTTGAATTTCTGTTCAAACTAGAGGATTCTTTTGTTTAAATGTAAAAAAAAACTTTTGAAAATTAGCTGAAGTGTCGTATTCTCCTCAAATCTCATCTTTCTGTGCACATTAGAGGATGTCTTGAAAACTTACTTATTTTCGATACAGTGAACAAAATATGTATGTTTGAATTTCTATTCACACTAGAGGATTCTTTCTGTTTAAATGTAAAAAAAAACTTTTTAAAATTAGCTGAAATGTCGCATTCTCCTTAAATCTCAGCTTTCTGTTCACACTAGAGGATGTCTTGGAGATTTACTTCATTTCCATGTAGTGAACAAAATATGCATGTTTGAATTTATGTTCACACTAGAGGATTCTTTCCGTTTTAATGTAAAAAAAACTTTTGAAAATTAGCTGAGGTGTGAGCATTCTCCTTAAATCTCAGCTTTCTGTTCACACTAGAGGATGTCTTGAAAACTTACTTATTTTTCATATAGTGAACAAAATATGTATGTTTGAATTTCTGTTCACACTAGAGGATTCTTTCCGTTTTAATGTAAAAAATCTTTTGAAAATAAGCTGAGGTGTCGCATTCTCCTTAAATCTCAGCTTTCTGTTCACACTAGAGGATGTCTTGAAAACTTACTTATTTTCGATATAGTGAACAAAATATGTATGTTTGAATTTCTGTTCACACTAGAGGATTCTTTCCGTTTTAATGTAAAAAAAACTTTTGAAAATTAGCTGAGCTGTCGCATTCTCCTTAAATCTCAGCTTTCTGTTCACACTAGATGATGTCTTGAAAACTTACTTATTTTCGATATAGTGAACAAAATATGTATGTTTGAATTTCTGTTCAAACTAGAGGATTCTTTTGTTTAAATGTAAAAAAAAACTTTTTAAAATTAGCTGAAGTGTAGCATTCTCCTTAAATCTCAGCTTTCTGTTCACACTAGAGGATGTCTTGAAAACTTACTTATTTTCGATATAGTGAACAAAATATGTATGTTTGATTTTTTGTTCACACTAGAGGATTCTTTCCGTTCTAATGTAAAAAAACTTTTGAAAATTAGCTGAGGTGTCACATTCACCTTAAATCTCAGCTTTCTGTTCACACTAGAGGATGTCTTGAAAACTTACTTCTTTTCCCTGTAGTGAACAAAATACGTATGTTTGAATTTCTGTTCACACTAGAGGATTCTTTCCGTTTTAAAGTAAAAAAAACTTTTGAAAATTAGCTGAGCTGTCGCATTCTCCTTAAATCTCAGCTTTCTGTCCACACTAGAGGATGTCTTGAAAACTTACTTATTTTCGATATAGTGAACAAAATATGTATGTTTGAATTTCTGTTCACCCTAGAGGATTCTTTCCGTTTTAATGTAAAAAAATCTTTTGAAAATTAGCTGAGGTGTCGCATTCTCCTTAAATCTCAGCTTTCTGTTCACGCTAGAGGATGTCTTGAAAACTTACTTATTTTCAATATAGTGAACAAAATATGTATGTTTGAATTTCTGTTCAAACTAGAGGATTCTTTTGTTTAAATGTAAAAAAAAACTTTTGAAAATTAGCTGAAGTGTCGTATTCTCCTCAAATCTCATCTTTCTGTGCACATTAGAGGATGTCTTGAAAACTTACTTATTTTCGATACAGTGAACAAAATATGTATGTTTGAATTTCTATTCACACTAGAGGATTCTTTCTGTTTAAATGTAAAAATAAACTTTTTAAAATTAGCTGGAGTGTCGCATTCTCCTTAAATCTCAGCTTTCTGTTCACACTAGAGGATGTCTTGAAAACTTACTTATTTTCGATATAGTGAACAAAATATGTATGTTTGATTTTTTGTTCACACTAGAGGATTCTTTCCGTTCTAATGTAAAAAAACTTTTGAAAATTAGCTGAGGTGTCACATTCACCTTAAATCTCAGCTTTCTGTTCATACTAGAGGATGTCTTGAAAACTTACTTCTTTTCCCTGTAGTGAACAAAATATGTATGTTTGAATTTCTGTTCACACTAGAGGATTCTTTCCGTTTTAATGTAAAAAAAACTTTTGAAAATTAGTTGAGCTGTCGCATTCTCCTTAAATCTCAGCTTTCTGTTCACACTAGAGGATGTCTTGAAAACTTACTTATTTTCGATATAACGAACAAAATATGTATGTTTGAATTTCTGCTAACCCTAGAGGATTCTTTCCGTTTTAATGTAAAAAAAACTTTTGAAAATTAGCTGAGGTGTCGCATTCTCCTTATCTCAGCTTTCTGTTCACACTAGTGGATGTCTTGAAAACTTACTTATTTTCGATGTAGTGAACAAAATATGTATGTTTGAATTTATGTTCACCCAAGAGGATTCTTTCCGTTTTAATGTAAAAAAAACTTTTGAAAATTAGCTGAGGTGTCGCATTCTCCTTGAATCTCAGCTTTCTGTTCACACTAGTGGATGTCTTGAAAACTTACTTATTTTCGATGTAGTGAACAAAATATGTATGTTTGAATTTATGTTCACCCAAGAGGATTCTTTCCGTTTTAATGTAAAAAAAACTTTTGAAAATTAGCTGAGGTGTCGCATTCTCCTTGAATCTCAGCTTTCTGTTCACACTAGTTGATGTCTTGAAAACTTACTTATTTTCGATATAGTGAACAAAATATGTATGTTTGAATTTCTGTTCACCCTAGAGGATTCTTTCCGTTTTAATGTAAAAAAAACTTTTGAAAATTAGCTGAGGTGTGAGCATTCTCCTTAATCTCAGCTTTCTGTTCACACTAGAGGATGTCTTGAAAACTTACTTATTTTCGATATAGTGAACAAAATATGTATGTTTGAATTTCTGTTCACCCTAGAGGATTCTTTCCGTTTTAATGTAAAAAAAACTTTTGAAAATTAGCTGAGGTGTCGCATTCTTCTTAAATTTCAGCTTTCTGTTCACACTAGAGGATGTCTTGAAAACTTACTTATTTTCGATATAGTGAACAAAATATGTATGTTTGAATTTCTGTTCAAACTAGAGGATTCTTTCTGTTTAAATGTAAAAAAAAAACTTTTGAAAATTAGCTGAGGTGTCGCATTCTCCTTAAATCTCAGCTTTCTGTTCACACTAGAGGATGTCTTGAAAACTTACTTATTTTCGATATAGTGAACAAAATATGTATGTTTGAATTTCTATTCACACTAGAGGATTCTTTCAGTTTAAATGTAAAAAAAAACTTTTGAAAATTAGCTGAAGTGTCGCATTCTCCTTAAATCTCAGCTTTCTGTTCACACTAGAGGATGTCTTGAAAACTTACTTATTTTCGATATAGTGAACAAAATATGTATGTTTGAATTTCTGTTCACACTAGAGGATTCTTTCAGTTTAAATGTAAAAAAAAAACTTTTTAAAATTAGCTGAAGTGTCGCATTCTCCTTAAATCTCAGCTTTCTGTTCACACTAGAGGATGTCTTGAAAACTTACTTATTTTCGATATAGTGAACAAAATATGTATGTTTGATTTTTTGTTCACACTAGAGGATTCTTTCCGTTCTAATGTAAAAAAACTTTTGAAAATTAGCTGAGGTGTCACATTCACCTTAAATCTCAGCTTTCTGTTCACACTAGAGGATGTCTTGAAAACTTACTTATTTTCGATGTAGTGAACAAAATATGTATGTTTGAATTTCTGTTCACACTAGAGGATTCTTTCCGTTTTAATGTAAAAAAAACTTTTGAAAATTAGCTGAGGTGTCGCATTCTCCTTAAATCTCAGCTTTCTGTTCACACTAGAGGATGTCTTGAAAACTTACTTATTTTCGATATAGTGAACAAAATATGTATGTTTGAATTTCTGTTCACACTAGAGGATTCTTTCCGTTTTAATGTAAAAAAAACTTTTGAAAATTAGCTGAGGTGTCACATTCTCCTTAAATCTCAGCTTTCTGTTCACACTAGAGGATGTCTGTTTAATGTAAAAAAAAACTTTTGAAAATTACTTATTTTCGATATAGTGAACAAAATATGTATGTTTGAATTTCTGTTCACACTAGAGGATTCTTTCCGTTTTAATGTAAAAAAACTTTTGAAAATTAGCTGAGGTGTCGCATTCTCCTTAAATCTCAGCTTTCTGTTCACACTAGAGGATGTCTTGAAAACTTACTTATTTTCGATATAGTGAACAAAATATGTATGTTTGAAGTTCTTCTGTTCACACTAGAGGATTCTTTCCGTTTTAATGTAAAAAAAACTTTTGAAAATTAGCTGAGTGTGAGCATTCTCTTGAAAACTTACTTATTTTCGATATAGTGAACAAAATATGTATGTTTGAATTTCTGTTCAAACTAGAGGATTCTTTCCGTTTTAATGTAAAAAAAACTTTTGAAAATTAGCTGAGGTGTCGCATTCTCCTTAAATCTCAGCTTTCTGTTCACACTAGAGGATGTCTTGAAAACTTACTTATTTTCGATATAGTGAACAAAATATGTATGTTTGAATTTCTGTTCACACTAGAGGATTCTTTCCGTTTTAATGTAAAAAAAACTTTTGAAAATTAGAGGTGGATTCTTTCGTTGTTCACACTAGAATCTCTTGAAAAAATTTTTTATATAGTGAACAAAATATGTATGTTTGAATTTCTGTTCACTCTAGAGGATTCTTTCCGTTTTAATATAAAAAAAACTTTTGAAAATTAGCTGAGGTGTCACATTCTCCTTAAATCTCAGCTTTCTGTTCACACTAGAGGATGTCTTGAAAACTTACTTATTTTCGATATAGTGAACAAAATATGTATGTTTGATTTTCTGTTCACACTAGAGGATTCTTTCCGTTTTAATGTAAAAAAAACTTTTGAAAATTAGCTGAGGTGTCGCATTCTCCTTAAATCTCAGCTTTCTGTTCACACTAGAGGATGTCTTGAAAACTTACTTCTTTTCCATGTAGTGAACAAAATATGCTTGTTTGAATTTCTGTTCACACTAGAGGATTCTTTCCGTTTTAATGTAAAAAAAACTTTTGAAAATTAGCTGAGGTGTGAGCATTCTCCTTAAATCTCAGCTTTCTGTTCACACTAGAGGATGTCTTGAAAACTTACTTATTTTCGATATAGTGAACAAAATATGTATGTTTGATTTTCTGTTCACACTAGAGGATTCTTTCCGTTTTAATGTAAAAAAAACTTTTGAAAATTAGCTGAGGTGTCGCATTCTCCTTAAATCTCAGCTTTCTGTTCACACTAGAGGATGTCTTGAAAACTTACTTCTTTTCCATGTAGTGAACAAAATATGCATGTTTGAATTTCTGTTTACACTAGAGGATTCTTTCCGTTTTAATGTAAAAAAAACTTTTGAAAATTAGCTGAGGTGTGAGCATTCTCCTTAAATCTCAGCTTTCTGTTCACACTAGAGGATGTCTTGAAAACTTACTTATTTTCGATATAGTGAACAAAATTTGTATGTTTGAATTTCTGTTCACCCTAGAGGATTCTTTCCGTTTTAATGTAAAAAAAACTTTTGAAAATTAGCTGAGGTGTTGCATTCTTCTTAAATTTTAGCTTTCTGTTCACACTAGAGGATGTCTTGAAAACTTACTTATTTTCGATATAGTGAACAAAATATGTATGTTTGAATTTCTGTTCAAACTAGAGGATTCTTTCTGTTTAAAGGTAAAAAAAAACTTTTGAAAATTAGCTGAAGTGTCGCATTCTCCTCAAATCTCAGCTTTCTGTTCACACTAGAGGATGTCTTGAAAACTTACTTATTTTCGATATAGTGAACAAAATTTGTATGTTTGAATTTCTGTTCACCCTAGAGGATTCTTTCCGTTTTAATGTAAAAAAAACTTTTGAAAATAAGCTGAGGTGTCGCATTCTCCTTAAATCTCAGCTTTCTGTTCACACTAGAGGATGTCTTGAAAACTTACTTATTTTCGATATAGTGAACAAAATATGTATGTTTGAATTTCTGTTCAAACTAGAGGATTCTTTCTGTTTAAATGTAAAAAAAAACTTTTGAAAATTAGCTGTAGTGTCGTATTCTCCTCAAATCTCATCTTTCTGTTCACATTAGAGGATGTCTTAAAAACTTACTTATTTTCGATACAGTGAACAAAATATGTATGTTTGAATTTCTATTCACACTAGAGGATTCTTTCTGTTTAAATGTAAAAAAAAACTTTTGAAAATTAGCTGAAGTGTCGCATTCTCCTTAAATCTCAGCTTTCTGTTCACACTAGAGGATGTGTTGAAAACTTACTTATTTTCGATATAGTGAACAAAATATGTATGTTTGATTTTTTGTTCACACTAGAGGATTCTTTCCGTTCTAATGTAAAAAAACTTTTGAAAATTAGCTGAGGTGTCACATTCACCTTAAATCTCAGCTTTCTGTTCACACTAGAGGATGTCTTGAAAACTTACTTCTTTTCCCTGTAGTGAACAAAATATGTATGTTTGAATTTCTGTTCACACTAGAGGATTCTTTCCGTTTTAATGTAAAAAAAACTTTTGAAAATTAGCTGAGCTGTCGCATTCTCCTTAAATCTCAGCTTTCTGTTCACACTAGAGGATGTGTTGAAAACTTACTTATTTTCGATATAGTGAACAAAATATGTATGTTTGAATTTCTGTTCACACTAGAGGATTCTTTCCGTTTTAATGTAAAAAAATCTTTTGAAAATAAGCTGAGGTGTCGCATTCTCCTTAAATCTCAGCTTTCTGTTCACACTAGAGGATGTCTTGAAAACTTACTTATTTTCGATATAGTGAACAAAATATGTATGTTTGAATTTCTGTTCAAACTAGAGGATTCTTTCTGTTTAAATGTAAAAAAAAACTTTTGAAAATTAGCTGTAGTGTCGTATTCTCCTCAAATCTCATCTTTCTGTTCACATTAGAGGATGTCTTGAAAACTTACTTATTTTCGATACAGTGAACAAAATATGTATGTTTGAATTTCTATTCACACTAGAGGATTCTTTCTGTTTAAATGTAAAAAAAAACTTTTGAAAATTAGCTGAAGTGTCGCATTCTCCTTAAATCTCAGCTTTCTGTTCACACTAGAGGATGTGTTGAAAACTTACTTATTTTCGATATAGTGAACAAAATATGTATGTTTGATTTTTTGTTCACACTAGAGGATTCTTTCCGTTCTAATGTAAAAAAACTTTTGAAAATTAGCTGAGGTGTCACATTCACCTTAAATCTCAGCTTTCTGTTCACACTAGAGGATGTCTTGAAAACTTACTTCTTTTCCCTGTAGTGAACAAAATATGTATGTTTGAATTTCTGTTCACACTAGAGGATTCTTTCCGTTTTAATGTAAAAAAAACTTTTGAAAATTAGCTGAGCTGTCGCATTCTCCTTAAATCTCAGCTTTTTGTTCACACTAGAGGATGTGTTGAAAACTTACTTATTTTCGATATAGTGAACAAAATATGTATGTTTGAATTTCTGTTCACACTAGAGGATTCTTTCCGTTTTAATGTAAAAAAAACTTTTGAAAATTAGCTGAGGTGTCGCATTCACCTTAAATCTCAGCTTTCTGTTCACACTAGAGGATGTCTTGAAAACTTACTTCATTTCCATGTAGTGAACAAAATATGCATGTTTGAATTTATGTTCACACTAGAGGATTCTTTCTGTTTTAATGTAAAAAAAACTTTTGAAAATTAGCTGAGGTGTGAGCATTCTCCTTAAATCTCAGCTTTCTGTTCACACTAGAGGATGTCTTGAAAACTTACTTATTTTCGATATAGTGAACAAAATATGTATGTTTGAATTTCTGTTCACACTAGAGGATTCTTTCTGTTTTAATGTAAAAAAATCTTTTGAAAATAAGCTGAGGTGTCGCATTCTCCTTAAATCTCAGCTTTCTGTTCACACTAGAGGATGTCTTGAAAACTTACTTATTTTCGATATAGTGAACAAAATATGTATGTTTGAATTTCTGTTCACCCTAGATGATTCTTTCCGTTTTAATGTAAAAAAAACTTTTGAAAATTAGCTGAGGTGTCGCATTCTTCTTAAATTTCAGCTTTCTGTTCACACTAGAGGATGTCTTGAAAACTTACTTATTTTCGATATAGTGAACAAAATATGTATGTTTGAATTTCTGTTCAAACTAGAGGATTCTTTCTGTTTAAATGTAAAAAAAAACTTTTGAAAATTAGCTGAAGTGTCGTATTCTCCTCAAATCTCATCTTTCTGTTCACATTAGAGGATGTCTTGAAAACTTACTTATTTTCGATACAGTGAACAAAATATGTATGTTTGAATTTCTATTCACACTAGAGGATTCTTTCTGTTTAAATGTAAAAAAAAACTTTTGAAAATTAGCTGAGGTGTCGCATTCTCCTTAAATTTCAGCTTTCTGTTCACACTAGAGGATGTGTTGAAAACTTACTTATTTTCGATATAGTGAACAAAATCTGTATGTTTGATTTTTTGTTCACACACACTAGAGGATTCTTTCCGTTTTAATGTAAAATAACCTTTTGAAAATTAGCTGAGGTGTCGCATTCACCTTAAATTTCAGCTTTCTGTTCACACTAGAGGATGTCTTGAAAACTTACTTATTTTCGATATAGTGAACAAAATATGTATGTTTGGTTTTCTGTTCACACTAGAGGATTCTTTCCGTGTTAATGTAAAAAAAACTTTTGAAAATTAGCTGAAGTGTCGCATTCTCCTTAAATCTCAGCTTTCTTTTCCGTTTTAATGTAAAAAAAACTTTAAAAAATTAGCTGAGGTGTCGCATTCACCTTAAATCTCAGCTTTCTGTTCACACTAGAGGATGTCTTGGAGATTTACTTCATTTCCATGTAGTGAACAAAATATGCATGTTTGAATTTATGTT
>NW_026899872.1:0-12325 GCF_033153095.1 Gastrolobium bilobum
TAGTTACTGGATATATTCGTATATCTGACTCCGTGTTGTGGGAGCCCAAGCTTCAGGTAAGGATGCTGCAGGAGCCTCTGATGGCAAGTGGCCTTATTTGCAGTAGATCATGCATGAAGAAAATGATGTTTTGAGATTGATCCAACTGTTGTTTTGTAGATTTACATGTATAGGATTGATGATTGATAGCATTGGCGTATTGTATATCTCGTTATATTTGATGGACTTAGCCTATGATCATGCCATTGTATATCTCTTTGGTTGATGAGAGCCAAGAGATGATCATAGCCTTTTGTAGCTAAGTCCCCCGTTATGTAATTAAACTTGTATCGAATGCTATTTACTTCCAGGATATGAATCCATGATGAATATTGGATTGTTGAGATGGAAATTATATTAGGTACCTAGTGCTAGAATTGGAAAATGTTGAGAAAACAAATACATCTCGTCCGGTTGACCAATTTTCATACCCAAGGTGATGGAATTGGACTTTGATGTCTCTATGGAAGTTGTAGACATTTCTCTTAGCTTTAGGATGAGACCAAAATGGTGTAATTTGAGTATAGCTCAAGTTATGAGTGGAAAACTATAATTGGTAAATGACCTTGTTTGGGTCACCCAGCCCTGTGGATGGCGCTTGGGGCGCCAGAGCACGCTTGGGGCGCCAAACACGAGATCAGACAGTAGCATCCACGCTTGGGGCGCCAGATTCACGCTTGGGGCGCCAACTTTCTGTTTTCCCCTACAACGCCTGAAGCGTGGATCTCACGCTCTGGGGTTCTGGAGGTTTCGTACCAGTCTGCCGAAAAACTGGATAACGGTGACGGCGCTCCGATTCGAGCGCGGTTTGAACCCACGCGTAGCTAATGAAAAATACTATAACATAGTAGAAGATGGGAATCATAAAATGAGTTTAGAATTAATTTGATAATTAAAGTGATGAAGACATTTAACGTACTGTCAAGTAGAATTGGAATATAATATTAAGTTTTGTCCCACTAAAGTACTCAGATGGATAGTGATCAGCAAAACAAGATCGGTGCTTAGCTTTCAACTCTGGGTATATAGGGTCAGCATATTCTTTTTCCATACTCTCTCTCTTACTCTACTCGTTTTACTCATTCTCTCTTCTTATCCATCTCCATTATCAAAACCTACCTTCTAACTCTCTATATCTCTTGTTGTTGTTGTTTTCTTCTTCTTCTATCTTTTTTTTTCTAGAAGAAAAGTACTTAGATGAATAGTGATAAACAAAACAAGTTCGGTGCTAAGCTTTCAACTTCGGGTATACAGGGTCAGCATCTTCTTTTTCCACACTCTCTCTATTACTCTATTCGTTTTACTCGCTCTCTTTTCTTCTCCATCGCCATTTTCAAAACCTACCTTCTAACTTGTTGTTGTTGCATTCTTCTTCTCTCTCTCTTTTTTTCCAGAAGAAAAGTACTCAGATGGATAGTGATCGACAAAACAAGTTCGGTGCTTAGCTTTCAACTTCGGGTATACAGGGTCAGCATCTTCTTTTTCCACACTCTCTCTATTACTCTACTCGTTTTACTCGCTCTATCTTCTTCTCCAACTCCATTTTCAAAACCTACCTTCTAACTCTCTATATCTCTTTTTCTTGTTGCATTCTTTTTCTTCTCTCTCTCTCTCTCTCTTTCTCTCTCTCTTTAGAAGAAAAGTACTCAGATGGATAGTGATGAACAAAACAAGTTTGGTGTTTAGCTTTCAACTCCGGGTATATAGGGTCAGAGTCTTCTTTTTCCACACACTCTCTCTTACTCTACTCGTTTTACTCTCTCACTCTACTTATCCATCTCCATTTTCAAAACCTACCTTCTAACTCTCTATCTCTCTTGTTGTTGTTGCATTCTTCTTGTCTCTCTCTTTTTTTCAGAAGAAAGTACTCAGATGGATAGTGATCAACAAAACAAGTTCGGTGCTTAGCTTTGAACTCCGGGTATACAGGGTGAGCATCTTCTTTGTTCACAATATCTCTCTTACTCTACTCGTTTGACTCACCCTCTATTCTTATCCATCTCCATTTTCAAAACCTACCTTCTAGCTCTCTATCTCTCTTGTTGTTGTTGCACTCTTCTTCTCTTTCTCTCTTTTTTTTTCAGAAGAAAAGTGCTCAGATAGATAGTGATCAACAAAACAAGTTCGGTGCTTAGGTTTCAACTTCGGGTATACAGGGTCAACATCTTCTTTTTCCACACTCTCTCTCTTACTCTACTCGATTTAATCACTCTCTTTTCTTATCCATCTCCATTTTAAAAACATACATTCTAACTCTCTATCTCTCTTGTTTTTTTTAGCTTTCCACTCTGGGTATACAGGGTCAGCATCTTCTTTTTCCACACTCTATCTCTTACTCTACTCGTTTTAATCACTCTCTATTCTTATTCATCTCCATTTTCAAAATCTACCTTCTGGCTCTCTATCTCTCTTGTTGTTGTTGCACTATTCTTCTTTTTTTTTTTCAGATGGTTATTGATCAACAAAACAAGTTCGGTTCTTAGGTTTCAACTCCGGATATACAGGGTCAGCATATTATTTTTCCACAGTGTCTCTCTTACTCTACTCGTTTTAATCACTCTCTTCTTATCCATGTCCATTTTAAAAACATACCTTCTAACTCTCTATCTCTCTTGTTGTTGTTGCATTCTTCTTCTCTCTCCTTTTTTTTTTCAGAAGAAAAGTACTCATGTGGATAGTGATCAACAAAACAAGTTCGGTGCTTAGGTTTCAACTTCGGGTATACGGGGTCAGCATCTTCTTTTTCCACACTCTCTCTCTCTTACTCTACTCGTTTTAATCACTCTCTTTTCTTATCCATCTCCATTTTAAAAACATACCTTCTAACTCTCTATCTCTCTTGTTGTTGTTGCATTCTTCTTTTCTCTCTCTTTTTTCAGAAGAAAAGTACTCAGATGGATAGTGATCAAGAAAACAAGTTCGGTGCTTAGCTTTCAACTTCGGGTATACAGGGTCATCATCTTCTTTTTCAACACTTTATCTCTTACTCTACTTGTTTTAATCACTCTCTATTCTTATCCATCTCCATTTTCAAAATCTACCTTCTGGCTCTCTATCTCTCTTGTTGTTGTTGCACTCTTCTTCTCTCTCTTTTTTTCAGAAGAAAAGTACTCAGATGGATATTGTTCAACATAACAAGTTCCGTTCTTAGGTTTCAACTCTAGGTATACAGGGTTAGCATCTTCTTTTTCCACACTCTCTCATACTCTATTCATTTTACTCACCCTCTCTTCTTAACCATCTCCATTTTCAAAACCTACCTTCTAACTCTATATTTCTCTTGTTGTTGTTGCGTTCTTCTTTTCTCTCTTCTATTTCAGAAGAAAAAGTACTCAGATGGATAATGATCAACAAAACAAGTTCGATGCTTAGCTTTCCACTGTGGTAATACAGGGTCAACATCTTCTTTTCCACACTTTCTCCCTTACTCTACTCGTTTTACTCACTGTCTCTTCCTATCCATCTCCATTTTAAAAACCTACCTTCTAACTCTCCATCTCTTTTGTTGTTGTTACATTCTTCTTCGCTCTCTTTTTTCGGAAGAAAAGTACTCAGATGGATAGTGATCAACAAAACAAGTTCGGTGCTTAGGTTTCAACTTCGGGTATACGGGGTCAGCATCCTCTTTTCCACACTTTCTACCTTACTCTACTCGTTTTACTCACTCTCTCTTCTTTTCCATCTCCATTTTAAAAACCTACCTTCTAACTCTCCATCTCTCTTGTTGTTGTTACATTCTTCTTCTTCTCTCTCTTTTTTTTCAGAAGAAAAATACTCAGATGGATAGTGATCAACAAAACAAGTTCGGTGCTTAGCTTTAAACTCCGGGTATACAGGGTGAGCATCTTCTTTTTTCACAATATCTCTCTTACTCTACTCGTATGACTCACTCTCTATTCTTATCCATCTCCATTTTCAAAACATACCTTCTAGCTCTCTATCTCTCTTGTTGTTGTTGCACTCTTCTTCTCTTTCTCTCTCTCTTTTTTTCAGAAGAAAAGTACTCAGATAGATAGTGATCAATAAAACAAGTTCGGTGCTTAGGTTTCAACTTCGGGTATACAGGGTCAACAACATCTTCTTTTTCTACACTCTCTCTCTTACTCTACTCGATTTAATCACTCTCTTTTCTTATCCATCTCCATTTTAAAAACATACATTCTAACTCTCTATCTCTCTTGTTGTTGTTGCATTCTTTTTCTCTCTCTCTCTTTTTTTTCCAGAAGAAAAGTACTCAGATAGATAGTGATCAAGAAAACAAGTTCGGTGCTTAGCTTTCAACTTCGGGTATACAGGGTCAGCATCTTCTTTTTCCACACTCTATCTCTTACTCTACTCGTTTTAATCACTCTCTATTCTTATTCATCTCCATTTTCAAAATCTACCTTCTGGCTCTCTATCTCTCTTGTTGTTGTTGCACTATTCTTCTCTTTTTTTTTTCAGAAGAAAAGTATTCAGATGGTTATTGATCAACAAAACAAGTTCGGTTCTTAGGTTTCAACTCCGGGTATACAGGGTCAACATATTATTTTTCCACTGTGTCTCTCTTACTCTACTCGTTTTAATCACTCTCTCCTTATCCATGTCCATTTTAAAAACATACCTTCTAACTCTCTATCTCTCTTGTTGTTGTTGCATTCTTCTTCTCTCTCCTTTTTTTTTCAGAAGAAAAGTACTCATGTGGATAGTGATCAACAAAACAAGTTCGGTGCTTAGCTTTCAACTCCGGGTATACAGGGTCAGCATCTTCTTTTTTCACACAATCTCTCTTACTCTACTCGTTTTACTCACTCTCTCTTCTTATCCATCTCCATTTTCAAAACCTACCTTCTAACTCTATATCTCTCTTGTTGTTGTTGCATTCTTCTTTTCTCTTTCTTTTTTTTAAGAAGAAAAGTACTCAGATGGATAGTGATCAACAAAACAAGTTCGGTGCTTAGGTTTCAACTTCGGGTATACGGGATCAGCATCTTCTTTTTCCACACACTCTCTCTCTTACTCTACTCGTTTTAATCACTTTCTTTTCTTATCCATCTCCATTTTAAAAACATACCTTCTAACTCTCTATCTCTCTTGTTGTTGTTGCATTCTTCTTTTCTCTCTCTTTTTTCAGAAGAAAAGTACTCAGATGGATAGTGATCAAGAAAACAAGTTCGGTGCTTAGCTTTCAACTTCGGGTATACAGGGTCATCATCTTCTTTTTCAACACTCTATCTCTTACTCTACTTGTTTTAATCACTCTCTATTCTTATCCATCTCCATTTTCAAAATCTACCTTCTGGCTCTCTATCTCTCTTGTTGTTGTTGCACTCTTCTTCTCTCTTTTTTTTTTCAGAAGAAAAGTACTCAGATGGTTATTGTTCAACATAACAAGTTCCGTTCTTAGGTTTCAACTCTGGGTATACAGGGTCAGCATCTTCTTTTTCCACACTCTCTCATACTCTATTCATTTTACTCACCCTCTCTTCTTAACCATCTCCATTTTCAAAATATAATATCCCTAACCTAATTAATTAGTAAATTACAAGTAATTAAATAATTAAGCATGTTTTAGTGAGTAAAATTAAGTATAAGGCTTAATGAAATGAATCTGAGTCACTTTGGAGTTAAAAAGTGTACTCAGTGAAAATTAAGGAGTATAAATGGGTACTGGCAAAAGTGCCCAAAATATAAAAATAAAGTTGTGAATATTCCTAGAATAATATTCTAGACTTTTGGGTAAAGTTTGGTAATTAATGGAGTTGAATAGATAGACGAACCAATACCCGCTTAAAGCCACTTAACATAAGTTAAGTGACCAAAGCAACAAAAGAAACTCAATTGTCCCTCCCATTCCCGTCGCCAGAAAGAAGAAGAAGGAAGAGAAGAAGAGGGAGGAAAGGAAGAGAGGGAGAGAAACCCTAGGGGGAGCTAATCTCAACCATTTTGAGTGATTCCAAAGCCTAAACCACTCCAAATCTTCACCTCTTTCATAATCCTAGCTTAGTTTTGAGTGGGGAGAATTGTGGAGAGAGATATTGCCTCTCAAAAATTCGGCCCTTGTGAGATTTTGGGGTTTTGGGAATTTCTACCTCCATGGGAGCTTGAGGAGCGCTTCTTGCTTGGTTGTGCAACCATTGGTGGTAAGATTCTACCCCTTGAACCTTATTTTCATGGAAAATTGCATGAGTTAGGGTTTATGAATAGTGTTTTAGGGTTTTGATGAAATGTTGTTAAATTAGCTATGTTCTAGGAAGAATGGAGCTTAGAGCATGTTGTGAAAAATGCTAGAAACGACATTTAATCGGTGAAAATGAGCTTAGATAGCTAAGTGAGTATATTTGGAAAATGGCAAGAGTATGACACTTAGAGATTGGATTTCTTGCTTTGTTAATAAATGGTTTGGTTGGTTGTTGATTATGCCTTGGTGTTGTATAGGATTGAGGCAATTGGACCAACCTTGAGAGACCAACCATTGGAGCAAGCTATGGAGCTTGATTAGCTCCATTGGATAGGTAAGTTCATGCTTATGTTTGGTATGAATTGTATAGCTTGGTTGATAGCTATGAGATGTGATTGGATGCAATATGTGTTAATTGCATTAAACCTTGTGTAGGTTTTGTTTGGTGAGTGGATAATTGTAACTGGTTGCAGAAACTGTTGGTGGGAACAAAGGTTGGCTAAAGCTTGAGGTAAGCCTTCGGACCTTGGGTGTAATTCCCTTGACTGTTCTACCAAGCCCTGAAAGGGTAGAGGTTGTGATTGTGTATATAAATGCAATAAAATAGTGTAATGCTTTGTTATACGTATGTGTATGCATTTGGTGTGGCATAGGATGGTGTTTCCCTATGTTGGTATGTTGCATGACGATGCGTAAATCATACTTGGTAGTTAGCTGGCCAGTAGGACTATTTGCATCTGAGTTTCCTTAGGACAGCTTGAGAGCTCGAGGGATTTCTCCTGGAGATGTGTTGCACTTTGCATAGATATGTATTTACTGCATTATTATTGTTATTGCTATTACACTGATATGGAACTGTGGGGTGGAGAGATGCTCCAAGGACCCCTGGTTTACTGGATATATTCGTATATCTCACTCCGTGTTGTGGGGACCCCCTTTCAGGTAAGGATGCTGCAGGAGCCTCTGATGGCAAGTGGCCTTATTTGCAGTAGATCATGCATGAAGAAAATGATGTTTTGAGATCATACATGTTGTTTTGTAGATTTACATGTATAGGATTGATCATTGATAGCATTGACGTATGTATATCTCGTTATATTTGATGGACTTAGCCTATGATCATGCCATTGTATATCTCTTTGGTTGATGAGAGCCAAGAGATGATCATAGCCTTTTGTAGCTAAGTCCCCCGTTATGTAATTAAACTTGTATCAATGCTATTTACTTCCAGGATATGAATGCATGATGAATATTGGATTGTTGAGATGGAAATTATATTAGGTACCTAGTGCTAAATTGGAAAATGTTGAGAAAACAAATACATCTCGTCCGGTTGACCAATTTTCATACCCAAGGTGATGGAATTGGACTTTGATGTCTCTATGGAAGTTGTAGACATTTCTCTTAGCTTTCCATAGAGACCAAAATGGTGTAATTTGAGTATAGCTCAAGTTATGAGTGGAAAACTATAGGTAGGTTAAATGACCTTGTTTTGGGTCACCCAGCCCTGTGGATGGCGCTTGGGGCGCCAGAGTCACGCTTGGGGCGCCAAATTACGAGATCAGACAGTAGCATCCACGCTTGGGGCGCCAGATTCACGCTTGGGGCGCCAACTTTCTGTTTTCCCACGCTCTGAGCGTGGATCTCACGCTCGGGGGTTCTGGAGGTTTCGCACCCTTTTCTTAGAAAATGCATAACTTTGGCTACGGTGCTCCGATTTGAGCGCGGTTTGAACCCACGCGTAGCTAATGAAAAATACTATAACATAGTAGAAGATGGGAATCATAAAAGGAGTTTAGAATTAATTTGATAATTAAAGTGATGAAGACATTTAACGACGTACTGTCAAGTAGAATGGGAATATAATATTAAGTTTTGTCCCACTATTCCGCGAAGTATATATAGTTATGATCACGCACTTGGTTATTTGAATCCGGCTTGTATAAAAAGGAAAAATTTATCCGGTTTTCTAATTGAACCAATGTGATTGTAACTGCGCTTAATGTCGTACGCAATGATAACAATCCGGTTCTAGAACGGGGTGTTACACAAAACCTACCTTCTAACTCTCTATTTCTCTTGTTGTTGTTGCATTCTTCTTTTCTCTCTTTTATTTCAGAAGAAAAAGTACTCAGATGGATAATGATCAAAAAAACAAGTTCGGTGCTTAGCTTTCCACTGTGGTAATACAGGGTCAACATCTTCTTTTCCACACTTTCTCCCTTACTCTACTCGTTTTACTCACTGTCTCTTCTTATCCATCTCCATTTTAAAAACCTACCTTCTAACTCTCCATCTCTTTTGTTGTTGTTACATTCTTCTTCGCTCTTTTTTTTTGGAAGAAAAGTACTCAGATGGATAGTGATCAACAAAACAAGTTCGGTGCTTAGGTTTCAACTTCGGGTATACGGGGTCAGCATCCTCTTTTCCACACTTTCTACCTTACTCTACTCGTTTTACTCACTCTCTCTTCTTTTCCATCTCCATTTTAAAAACCTACCTTCTAACTCTCCATCTCTCTTGTTGTTGTTACATTCTTCTTCTTCTCTCTCTTTTTTTCAGAAGAAAAATACTCAGATGGATAGTGATCAACAAAACAAGTTCGGTGCTTAGCTTTCAACTTCGGGTATACAGGGTCAGCATCTTCTTTTTCCACTCTCTCTCTCTCTTACTCTACTCGTTTTACTCACTCTCTCTTCGTATCTATCTCCATTTTTAAAACCTACCTTCTAATTCTCTATATCTCTTGTTCATTTTGCATTCTTCTTCTCTCTCTTTTTTTAGAAGAAAAGTACTCAGATGGATAGTGATAAACAAAACATTCGGGTATACAGGGTTAGCATCTTCTTTTTCCACACTCTCTCTATTACTCTACTCGTTTTACTCGCTCTATCTTCTTCTCCATCTCCATTTTCAAAACCTACCTTCTAACTCTCTATATCTCTTTTTCTTGTTGCATTCTTTTTCTTCTCTCTCTCTCTCTCTCTCTCTCTCTCTCTCTTTTTAGAAGAAAAGTACTCAGATGGATTGTGATGAACAAAACAAGTTTGGTGTTTAGCTTTCAACTCCGGGTATATAGGGTCAGAGTCTTCTTTTTCCACACTCTCTCTCTTACTCTACTCGTTTTACTCTCTCACTCTACTTATCCATCTCCATTTTCAAAACCTACCTTCTAACTCTCTATCTCCCTTGTTGTTGTTGCATTCTTCTTGTCTCTCTTTTTTTTTCCAGAAGAAAAGTACTCAGATGGATAGTGATCAACAAAACAAGTTCGGTGCTTAGCTTTAAATTCCGGGTATACAGGGTGAGCATCTTCTTTTTTCACAATATCTCTCTTACTCTACTCGTTTGACTCACTCTCTATTCTTATCCATCTCCATTTTCAAAACCTACCTTCTAGCTCTCTATCTCTCTTGTTGTTGTTGCACTCTTCTTCTCTTTCTCTCTCTCTTTTTTTCAGAAGAAAAGTACTCAGAAGGATATTGATCAACAAAACAAGTTCGGTGCTTAGGTTTCAACTTCGGGTATACAGGGTCAACATCTTCTTTTTCCACACACTCTCTCTTACTCTACTCGTTTTAATCACTCTCTTTTCTTATCCATCTCCATTTTAAAAACATACCTTCTAACTCTCTATCTCTCTTGTTGTTGTTGCATTCTTTTTCTCTCTCTCTTTTTTTCAGAAGAAAAGTACTCAGATAGATAGTGATCAAGAAAACAAGTTCGGTGCTTAGCTTTCAACTTCGGGTATACAGGGTCAGCATCTTCTTTTTCCACACTCTATCTCTTACTTTACTCATTTTAATCACTCTCTATTCTTATTCATCTCCATTTTCAAAATCTACCTTCTGGCTCTCTATCTCTCTTGTTGTTGTTGCACTATTCTTCTCTCTCTCTTTTTTTTCAGAAGAAAAATATTCAGATTGTTATTGATCAACAAAACAAGTTCGGTTCTTAGGTTTCAACTCCGGGTATACAGGGTCAGCATATTATTTTTCCACAGTGTCTCTCTTACTCTACTCGTTTTAATCACTCTCTTCTTATCCATGTCCATTTTAAAAACATACCTTCTAACTCTATCTCTCTTGTTGTTGTTGCATTCTTCTTCTCTCTCCTTTTTTTTTCAAAAGAAAAGTACTCATGTGGATAATGATCAACAAAACAAGTTCGGTGCTTAGCTTTCAACTCCGGGTATACAGGGTCAGCATCTTCTTTTTTCACACAATCTCTCTTACTCTACTCGTTTTACTCACTCTCTCTTCTTATCCATCTCCATTTTCAAAACCTACCTTCTAACTCTATATCTCTCTTGTTGTTGTTGCATTCTTCTTTTCTCTTTCTTTTTTTTCAGAAGAAAAGTACTCAGATGGATAGTGATCAACAAAACAAGTTCGGTGCTTAGGTTTCAACTTCGGGTATACGGGGTCAACATCTTCTTTTTCCACACTCTCTCTCTCTTACTCTACTCGTTTTAATCACTCTCTCTTCTTATCCATCTCCATTTTAAAAACATACCTTCTAACTCTCTATCTCTCTTGTTGTTGTTGCATTCTTCTTTTCTCTCTCTTTTTTCAGAAGAAAAGTACTCAGATGGATAGTGATCAAGAAAACAAGTTCGGTGCTAAGCTTTTAACTTCGGGTATACAGGGTCATCATCTTCTTTTTCAACACTATATCTCTTACTCTACATGTTTTAATCACTCTCTATTCTTATCCATCTCCATTTTCAAAATCTACCTTCTGGCTCTCTATCTCTCTTGTTGTTGTTGCACTCTTCTTCTCTCTTTCTTTTTTTCAGAAGAAAAGTACTCAGATGGTTATTGTTCAACATAACAAGTTCCGTTCTTAGGTTTCAACTCTGGGTATACAGGGTCAGCGTCTTCTTTTTCCACACTCTCTCATACTCTATTCATTTTACTCACCCTCTCTTCTTAACCATCTCCATTTTCAAAACCTACCTTCTAACTCTCTATTTCTCTTGTTGTTGTTGCATTCTTCTTTTCTCTCTTTTATTTCAGAAGAAAAAGTACTCAGATGGATAATGATCAACAAAACAAGTTCGGTGCTTAGCTTTCCACTGTGGTAATATAGGGTCAACATCGTCTTTTCCACACTTTCTCCCTTACTCTACTCGTTTTACTCACTGTCTCTTCTTATCCATTTCCATTTTAAAAACCTACCTTCTAACTCTCCATCTCTTTTGTTGTTGTTACATTCTTCTTCGCTCTTTTTTTTTTCGGAAGAAAAGTACTCAGATGGATAGTGATCAACAAAACAAGTTCGGTGCTTAGGTTTCAACTTCGGGTATACGGGGTCAGCATCCTCTTTTCCACACTTTTACCTTACTCTACTCGTTTTACTCACTCTCTTCTTTTCCATCACCATTTTAAAAACCTACCTTCTAACTCTCCATCTCTCTTGTTGTTGTTACATTCTTCTTCTTCTCTCTCTTTTTTTCAGAAGAAAAATACTCAGATGGATAGTGATCAACAAAACAAGTTCGGTGCTTAGCTTTCAACTTCGGGTATACAGGGTCAGCATCTTCTTTTTCCACTCTCTCTCTCTCTTACTCTACTCGTTTTACTCACTCTCTCTTCGTTTCTATCTCCATTTTTAAAACCTACCTTCTAATTCTCTATATCTCTTGTTCATTTTGCATTCTTCTTCTCTCTCTTTTTTTAGAAGAAAAGTACTCAGATGGATAGTGATAAACAAAACAAGTTCGGTGCTAAGCTTTCAACTTCGGGTATACAGGGTTAGCATCTTCTTTTTCCACACTCTCTCTATTACTCTACTCGTTTTACTCGCTCTATCTTCTTCTCCATCTCCATTTTCAAAACCTACCTTCTAACTCTCTATATCTCTTTTTCTTGTTGCATTCTTTTTCTTCTCTCTCTCTCTCTCTCTCTCTCTTTAGAAGAAAAGTACTCAGATGGATAGTTATGAACAAAACAAGTTTGGTGTTTAGCTTTCAACTCCGGGTATATAGGGTCAGAGTCTTCTTTTTCCACACTCTCTCTCTTACTCTACTCGTTTTACTCTCTCACTCTACTTATCCATCTCCATTTTCAAAACCTACCTTCTAACTCTCTATCTCTCTTGTTGTTGTTGCATTCTTCTTGTCTC
>NW_026899873.1:0-122307 GCF_033153095.1 Gastrolobium bilobum
GGAGTAAGTTTGGGTTTACCTTGGTAATTAGGCCTAAATATAATTTAGGTTGAATAATTAATTAGTTTAGAGAAATTAGTAAGTTCAAAGTATCTTTAAATGATTTAAATGATACTTGGATTAATTGTTAAAATTAAGGAAAAGATGGATTAATTATTAAGCAATAAGATGAGTTTTGATTAGTAAAAAGTCAAACAAAATTCTTAGTCTTAATTATTTAAGTTGCAATGTTATGTCTTCTTTAAATTGCCATGTACGTAACTTTAGTAAGAAAGATGAGGAAATTTGATAGAATTGAACCAATAAATATTTAAGATGATACTTGATTAGTCAAATGAAGAATTAAAGAACCAATAGTATTTAATGTTGACAAATCTATATTTGGTGGAATTGAGTACTTTATCACCAAGTTTCATTAAAAGTCATTCACCAAATTGTTGTAC
This sequence comes from Gastrolobium bilobum, assembly GCF_033153095.1. Lineage (NCBI taxonomy): Eukaryota > Viridiplantae > Streptophyta > Magnoliopsida > Fabales > Fabaceae > Gastrolobium > Gastrolobium bilobum. The sequence continues at coordinate 444 of NW_026899873.1, forward strand.
GCTGCTTCATGAAGTTTTTATGCCTTCCTTCCTTTCTTATCACTTATGTGGGCCGTAGAGTTTAAGAAGAAAGCAACAAGCAAGTAGTTTGGTTGTTTAAACCAATGAGAAAGTGACATGTTGTCAAAAAAATAAATAAATAAATAAACTAAGACTACTTGGCTTCAATTAGGCGGTCCCTTCTCTTCCTTTCTTTTTTTTTTTCACGCTGCACTCCTCTTTCTTTCTTCTTCCTTAGTTCGTGAGCTTCAATGGAGAAAGGGCAAGAGAGAACTTGATGATTTGGTCACCATTTCATCCAGACTCCAACATAGAAAAGGTAGCTTAGCACCCCATCATTCTAACCCACCATTTTTCTAACTTTGGGAAGCTTTAAATCTCTTCTTTTCTCCTCTGGACAGCAGCGCCTGCACATGAAAGGAAGGAGAAAATGGATTGATTCCATAGTTCTAAGCTTAGGGAAGTCATCAATAGTTATTGGTTAGGCTATCTAAGGTATTAAACCTTCACTCCCTTGATTAAATTCTTAGAAATAATGATGATATTCATGATATAGGGCTGTTTATGATGATAATTTTGATGTTGGTTTAATGATGAATTTAAGTGGTTTTATTGATGTTTAAGTGGGTTAATGAGTTGTTGTGATGGATTGGTTTTCTATACTACAAAAAGAAATTGAAATCACATAAGGGATGAGTTTAATGAACTCTATATGGTTCAGATTTTGGTTGTAAAGATGTGCACACCAAGTGTTTGTAATATTTCCTAAGTGAAATACATGAAATTGAGATGACAAATTAAAGGTTCAAGTGATAGAAAAATTGAAAGAGAATTCATTAAACCTTGAGCTAGGCAAATCGGTCATCATGTGATAAAATAGTTAAAGGATGTGTTTAATCAAGTTGTATGTGGAAATGTAAGTGTAATATGATTTAGAGTTGGTTTGTAAAAAGAATGAAGTATAGGAATTTCAAAAGAACTTTATGGACCTTTTAGGATCAACATAGGGGCTGTTATGTTTAAAAATTCATATCTGAAGCTACAAGACTTCAAATGGATTGTGGTTTGCGCCAAATTAAAGCCTTAAGTGTCTACTATAACATCCAAAATTCAGGGGAATCGGAGTTAAGATGAATTTTTCGTGATTAAAATGGCACAGGATGTTGATGCTGTAAAAAATGTGTGTATTTCGGCCCTTTAGAATTAATTGTGCAAATTAAGTGTTTAATTCATTGGTTATGTAAAACAATGATCCTTAGGAGATTTAATGATGATTGGCTAGTATTTGAACCAAACATAAAGTGTGAAATCTTAATTAAGTCTAGGATGTAGACTATGTTTATGTTAGAGTTTTGATGAAAAAGTTATGTAATAGTTTATACAAGACTACTTAGTGATCAAACAAGGAATTAACTAAGATGAAATGGTAAATCCATGAGTATATGTATATGTAACTATTCGACCAATATGTATTAAATGGCTAAGGAAATTGATGTTAGTTTTATGTCAAGTTAATGGAATAATAGTGTATGAATGCTTTCACAAGAATTAAGCTAATTAGTTAAACATGACAACCAAAAGAATTGTATATGTGTTTATATATAGAGTTCGGCCATAAAGGAATAATGGGCATAGATTATGTGTTTTCAATTCAAGTGATTGATTTATAGCATTTTCCTAGAATAAGTAAGTATGATTCAAATGGTTTAAGATACGTGAAGCTTTGTTAAAAGTGTATGAAATGTTAACTATAAATTAGTAAATTAATTAACTAATTGAGACTCTAAGTCATGAAGTATAAATTAAGTTGTAAACTTATGGGATGGCATGAACTGTCAAGGGAAATGAAGTTGTCAAGTTGGTTATGAAATTAACATATGAATATAATTATTCGGATTTCAAGTAATGTATGTTTCATTGGAAATTAATGGTACTTTTATATGTACGGTAACAGAGTGTAATCAGATGAAGTAGGTGGACGAACAACTTGTAGACAACCAAGTGTACGTGTTATTAAATAGCAAGTTAGCAGCAGGAAAGAGACGACAGGTAAGCTTTCGGTTAGGAGTTTTCTCAGCCTTTTTGTTCCGCCATGATCAGTGGCGATTATGGTTTCCGTATGGATATAATTGTTGTTAATATTGATACTTTGCGTAGTTGCATTCATATAGTGCATGCATATGATATTATTTATGTTATGATAAGTTAATATGATATGATCTTCAATGAAATAAAGCCTTGGAAGTGTAAGTTATGGTTTCTGAACAGAGGAAACAATTATGGATATGATCACGGTATACATAAGGTATAGCCGATAATACTTTAGTTCTCTAATCATTATGAGTATGCTATTGAATATGATACGACATTACAAATATAAGATGGAAGCCTTATTCATACATAAGACATGAACATACTTAAGATTAATAAGAAAGTACATTATAAGAATAAATGAGAATTATTAGAAAAGATATATGATACAGAAATTCTAATATGGATTATATGGTGTTATCTATGTCTTGGTACTTGATATTTTCTTGCAGGAAGTGGACTCTTGGGTGGAGACTGCTCCATAAGCCCCAAGTTTATTGAGATTCATTCTCACCCCGCGTTATGTGGATATATTTCAGGTATCGCAGCAGTTGACGATCGTTCTCGGGGCAAGAGGCCCGTGGTTGATGAGTAGATCTGAGCATAGATGTTTCCTGCTTATTTTGGGAGTCTGTTGTATATATTGTGACACTGTGATGTATTATGTTTATGTAGGTTGATGTAGGATGTTGTAGTTATGGCACAGAGTCACCTTTTTGATATGATATATATAGAGTTATGGATCATGTATGTATACTACTGTATATGATATGGAATTGTTGTATATTGTGGGTTGTAAGAGCCCCAAGGCATTGCTGGTCCTTGTGTGTGCCACCCATTGGATTATTAGGTATATTTGTGGTATTAGCAAGCTTATGTAAATTGGGGATTTAAGGAAAAACAAAGGAAACTCTGGCGAATTTTCTGTAGAATTGGTGTGCCACCCATTGGATTATTAGGTCCTTGTGTGTGCCATACGCCTTTTTGAAGCTTGAGATGTCCCCTACATTGTGTAAAAATATTAGAATTTTATGGGTTGTGCGCAGCCCTGTGGAAGTCAGTGAACACAACTGCCCTGTTTTGCCCTGCACTTGGGGGCTGTTTTGGTCCAGTTTTGGGAATTTTATTCCTGCTTCATTTCTTGGTCAAATTAAGCGTATGATATATCAAATCGAAGATTGAGGTGTCTAGTTTATAGAATAAAAATTTGAGAGCAATTGGATGAGTGAATTTTCTGCATTAATTCGAGGAGTGAGAGAGGTTTTGAGCTGTTTTGGGGTTGGTTGGCTGTTTTGCTTATCCAACTTCAAACGGCGATATCCGGAGCAAACGTGCTCCGATCATAGCGTGTGATAGCTTTTTAGAAAGGTAATTAAGTAAGAAAAAAATATAACCTAAGTGGAAGGTCTGAATTTTTGTGGTGCATTCGCAGTAATTTAATTAGTGAACCATGTTCGGGTAAGTAAAAACGTAAAAGTTAGTAATTGGCTAAGTGGGTTTATGGGAACCCCTTAGTAACTTATGATAAGTAAAATAAGACATAGAAGTAGTTTAAATAAGTATTCCGAAAGAGTTTACAGTTACGGTCACAACTTTTAATTATTACGCTTTTATTATTTTAAATGCTCGCGTAATAATCGTAAAAAGTTTATTCGCATTTTTATAAATGAATTGCTGTGATTGTAACTGCGCTTAATATCATATTAATGTTAACAATACCGGTGTACAACGGGCTGTTACAGAAGTCTTCATGCGTTTCCCTCCTGGCTTCTCCAATGGTAAACCAGGTCATGCATGCAAGCTTCTACGCTCTCTTTACGGTCTTAAGCAGTCTCCAAGGAACTGGTTTGCCAAACTCCGCACATCTCTCCTCACTTTCGTCGGACCCCTTAGAGGTTCTAACCAGGGAGCACGCAAATCCCAAAACCGCATAGTTTCTCCACCAAAAATAACCTCTCCGGATTCAATCATTCTCATGCAGATTACACTTTGTTTACTTACACTCATGGATCACATTCGGTCACAATCCTAGTTTATGTTGATGATATCCTATTGGCAGGAGATGATTTAGCTCTATGTGATCGAGTCAAAGCCCATCTGCGCACCTGGTTCAAGATCAAAGACTTAGGCCACCTCAAATACTTCCTTGGTATTGAATTTGCTCCAAGCCAATTTGGCTTATTTCTTAGCCAACAAAAATTTGCATTGGATATCCTACAAGAATGTGGTCTTCAGGGTTGTAAACCAGCAGCATATCCAATGGATCCAAATCATAAACTTGCTCTTGCAGATGGTCTTCCTTATAACGATCCCAAACGCTACCGTCGCATCATTGGTCGTTTAGTGTACCTCACTATAACACGTCCAGAATTGAGCTATGCCGTGCACTCTCTCTCTCAGTTCTCGCACAACCCCATGCAGCTGCATTTTGATGCTACGATTCGAGTATTACGCTATATCAAGAAAAATCCTGGCCAAGGTCTTCTTCTACGCTCTGATTCTGATCTCCTTGTTCGAGCTTACTGTGACTCCGATTGGGCTAGTTGTCCACTTACCCGCAAGTCTGTCACAGGGTATTACATCACACTCGGCCACTCTCCCATCTCATGGAAAACCAAGAAACAACACACCATTTCTCGTTCCTCCGCTGAAGCCGAGTATCGCGCAATGGCAGCAGCTGCTTCTGAGCTCATTTGGATCAAATCCTTCCTGAGTTCCCTTGATCTTACTCATACAGAACCAATGACGCTTTTCTGTGACAGTCAATCAGCCATTCACATTGCTACCAATCCAGTCTTCCATGAGCGCACAAAGCACATCGAATTGGATTGCCATTTTGTTCGCGAACACATCCTCGACAAATCAATATCCACTCAGCACATTCGGACACAGTCTCAACCAGCTTACATTATGACAAAAGCACTAGGCTCAAAACAGTTTGATTTCTTAGTTGCCAAGTTGGGCATTGCATCCCTTCATGCCCCAACTTGAGGGGGAGTATTAGGAGTTTGTTATTTGCTGTTACAACTAATATATTTAGTTTAGATTATTATCAGATTGTATTGTTAATATCATATAGGATTAGTTTTATTTGCTTTCCTGTTTTCAAGTAATTAGCTTCACTGTTCCTTAGTTGTAGCTGTTTCTGTTGTAATCTTTTGGGTGTATATATTTGACCCCAAGCATTGAATGAAAGCAAGTTGCTGATTCAAGCACCTTCTGTTATATAGCTTCTAGTTTGATATTCTTTATCTCAAATGTTAATGATCTTTGTTGGGCTGACGGGAGGAGTTTATCGCAGGGAGAGACCGCAATCCATGGCTAAGTGAGCAATGACGTTAAGTGGGATTAAATACCGCAATCAAATCCAAAACCTTAAAATATTATGTGCACAAGTCTTTCTACTTATATTATGCTCACTTACTCTATTCTTAACCAATGGCGGAGCCACATTATGACACAGTAAGACCTTGGCCCAAGTTAATTTTTAAAAATTAGTCATTTTTAAACGTGGCTAAGTCACAGTAGCTAATTTGCAGGTTGATTTTCAAATATTAGCTACGTTTTAGACATGACTAAATAACTGTAGCTTTTGCTAAATTTTTTTGGCCTTAGATGGGTTTGCTATGCTGGCTTCACTATTGTTCTTAAGCAATGTGAAACTTCATCCACTCACACTTAGAATCCTCCCAACTATTGTTCTTAAGGAACAGAACAGTAATTTCAAGGCAAAGCAAATGAATATTGAGTCTATACAAGCCATCGTTGTTACGTTATGAAGGAGAACAAATTATGGATAAGGCAATATCCTCTTAGGACAAGTGAAACACGCATTGGAGCTCACTCTCAGGCATCATGCACGTGGGAATTTACAACCGCAACTAGTGGTACAACTCTAACAAATTAACTAACTTCAGCTAACCTATACAATGTACTACTATAAGAGACGGGGAATATTATTCTCATGTGACATTTTCATAATTTTTCTCTCATGCACTCACAAATTAAGGTGGGATTCAATCTCTATTTTTTCTCTATTCTCTCTCCTCTCTCCTCTAAGTTGTGTTTGCGTGAGAGAAAAATTCTCTCAAGAGTAATATTTTCCATAAGAGATATCCTACATGCACCGTTTCATGCGAATTCTTTCAAACGTCTTGGGCCACTCTTAACTGGACTTAGAGATCTCAGCTCGTCTTTGGGCTTTGGACTTGTATCATTTTCCAAAATCCAAATTATATTTTCTAACTAATATGCGAAAGTCCAGAACTGTATCTTAAAAATGTTCTCTCGTCATGATATATGTTGTGCATAATGCATACAATGAAATAATTACTTTCTCCCCTTCTATCCATTATATTTTATACATACTAAAATTTAAAATATAATGTAAATTTTTTGTATTTATTTATATTTATAGACATTAAATAGACAAAATTTTATTAATTTTTTTGAATAGATAAGCATAAAATTCTTACATAACAATATTATGTAAAATTTTAATACCGCAATTTAATTAATGTTTTTTTTAAAGTAATGTGTTATTAATTTACCAGTAAAAAAAAGTAACATATTATTATACTATTATAGAGCCTTTAATTTTTTTTTTTACTACTATTTAAATATTATACTATTGATACTTGATAGCGATATTAAATCAAAACTAGTAATATTAATAAATTAATATTACTAATGTATAAGATCAATATGCGAAAAATCCCCGCAAATTATAACTACATCAATCTGTCCCTGTCTTTGAAATTGATTGATTCTCTATTTTCTTATTTATTTTCAACAGTTTTTTTTTACTTGACCAAGGAATAACATATATTTCTCATTTTATTTTATTATTTTGGTCTCCAAGTACGAACCAATAAAAACATTCAACTTGAACCGAGTATTGCAAATCTGCATTAAAGTATATGTTACAAGAATAAAATTGTATATCAATGAATAACAATTTTTGGGATAAGAAAGAAAGAGAAAGCAGAGTCTAATTTCGTTTTCCCCATTTTTTTTCTTTCTCTACAGGGATTAAGGTGAGGACTATATATATATACAATTGTTGTTATTCTTGGTGTCGACGTTGTGGGGTTCGTGGGCTTCGAGGGTTTTGTGTATCTAACCGTCTAAGCCTAGCACGAGCACGGTTGATCTTGTCTTTCACGCTCACGCGCTCATCATCTTGACCTTCATCCATTGTAACAGGTTCAGGTTCATATGCCTCATCCTCCTCTTCAAACGAAGTTGGTGTCTCAGAGATGTTACGGTGGATTGTGTGATTTGGTGTTGATGGGGAACTTGGCGGCCACTTCTTGCTCCTGCTTAGGGAACTATTTTGCTTCATCTGAAACGATGATTGTTTTGAAGCCATTTGTGGGGGGGCACTTTGGTCTTGAATGTCGTTTTTCTGCAATGTGGTACTTTTCTCAGTTCTTACCCTTGTACTATGCCTAAATATATAAATACATATGAGAATAAAATGCTCTCGTGTGAAGTTATCTCTAAGGATCTCAACCTTGATTGATCCAGTGGTAAAGAGTTTGGATAATTTATATTATGTGTTCAATTCCTAACATTGTATCAAAAAAAGATCTCAACCTTATAAATAAATTATTATGTTAAAAGAGTGCATCAAGATTAAAAAAAGAAAGAAAAAAATAGATAAAAGTTGATTTGTAATTAGAGACTGAGATCATCTTCTATGATCTATGTAAGAGGATCCATTCTCAATATGTATATAAAAAAAATGAAGGAGTTATAGTTTGGGGGAATATATTTTCTAGCGTGACATAAGATTATATGAAACTATTTTAGCCATCTAAATAAAAATTAACGGTGATAAAGAATGCAAAAGAAGTGAGAAAATGATAACAATTAGTTTTTATCATGATTGGTTAAAAAACCTTAATTTGGATGAGATGATCCTTTATCATGATTTAGTATGATTTATTATTGGGAATAACATTTCTAATTTTGTTGTAGAATTTTTTTCTCTCCTATACTCACATACTCGATCTCACAATTTTTTTTATAACTATGACAGAATTTTTTTTTATGACAGGAAAAAATAAATTTTCATGACAAAAGTAAAAATATATTTTCCTTTATTAATAACTAAAGTATAGATGGAAAGACACGTGTAATTTGTGAGCTAAAGTACGGATACGTGTAATTTTCTGAAACATCAATAAATGTTACCCTATTTTAATTTTATCTATCAACTTTTTTTTTTTTTTTTTGTAATATTTTATCTATCAACTTTGTGTGTTAACTACCATGATCTAGTAAAAAAAGAAGGGGAGGTTTACAAGCAAGGTTGTTCAGTTGTTCCTATTTAAAGGGAGGGTTTACCTGAGTAGTTGAGTTGGGAGAAATTCTCGTAGACTGAGAAGCCAAGTGCTGAAGACCCTGTGCAAATGCGTTTTGGCCAAAGTGTGCGCAGTATTGCCAATAAAATATGACATAATCCCAAGCCCTTGCCTTCCACTCTAGTAATGTCCTATCAATCTCATTTTCGTGGCTTGATAGGAATGGCCTCAGCACTGTCTCATAAACATACCCCGTCCCCTGCGTTATACAATATCATTACATTATTTTTACAACATTTATTAAAGGGAGCATATTTTCTTATGGGATATATTTTTCTTATGTTGTAGGAAAAAAATTATCTCATGTTATAGAAATAAAAGTATAAGTGGGATCCACAGGTAAAAGGAGAGAGAAAAAAAGTGGTGGGACCCAAACTCTTTTTATGTGTGTAGAAAAGTGATTTATCTTATGTAAAATGAGATAAACATAACCCTTTTCTTATATAAGAGGAGAACATTGTTCTCATCTGACACACAAACACACTGATCCCACTGTACCGAAAAAAAACCAAAACAAAATAAAATAAAATGGGTCCACACCATTTTGAGTTAGCCGGAAAGTGGAGACTTTGCATAAGACTTATATTTTTTTTTTATTTTTTTTTGATAAACTGACTTATATTTCCCTTTATTATAATAAAACAATACATTCCATGACATATTTTATACTTTTTCCCCCTCAAACAAAAAAGGTGTTGGTGGGCAAATAACATGAAAATAAATCGATAAATGTAAGAAAAAAGGTACCTTGGTTTTGGGATACCACATGTAAACAAAGAGCACCAACTTCATCTCTCCATACAGTGGCAGCCTTCATAAAAGTTCCAAGTGAATTTACTGCTCAAATCTAAATCAAACGGCAACAATATAGAAAAAGGTTAAAACCTATACGACACTTACCATGAAATAAATATATCTGCAAACTTTTCCAACACAGTGAAAATTGCCACAATGATCCTGCAAATAGATGATGCACAAGGACGTGATTCAGAGGTACTAAAACTTAAATTGAGCAATGCTATATTAGAATTCAACATGTTTTTTTTTTTAATAAGACAAACAACCAAAATCAACTGCAGAAAGATAAATTCCTAATCTTTCCTATTCATTCAACCTTTTTTTGTTTTGGTCTCGGTTTAGAGATTTCAAAAGAAGATTCTTTTCTTGGCAAAAATTCAAGGACTCATTTATTATTTTTTTAACTCTTGGGCTCCATATAATTCTAGTTCTAGTAAATTGCAATCATCTAAAAATTTCTTCTACATCATAACTAATATTGTCAATATCCAACATCTTAAAACATATTAAATAACATGAGTGACGCAAATATTATAAAAATTGATAGAAAAATAGTCCCATTTCAGAAGAACTTTATTGCAAAAAGGAGATGGTGTTTTTCTTGTACCAGTATTTACACCAGAAGCGAAGTTCCTCAATCTGAACCCTATTTTTCTCCACAGTTTTATAGCATTCGAATCCAGGGTATGCATACCCTAGGAGGAGTCTGCAATAAAAAAATTAATGAACAATGTAAGACAACAACAAAACATGACTAAAAAACAAGTAGGAAAAGAACCATTCATTAAAAAAAAAAAACATGAAAGAAAGGCACTTACATGAGACACCGATTAATGAAATCCCCCAACATTTTCAACCCCTATTGCGCACCAACACTAACCGTGGAAACTCTGAAAACCAAAGCAATCAACCAATCAAATTCTGAATAATATACAACAACATCAATATCAACACCACATTTATTCCAAACTAGTTGGTTCGATGAGAAATGAACCCAAATGAAAATTATGAAAATTTTTGAATCATAGAGAAGTTAAAAAAAAAAAAAAAAAATTGTTGGGCACATTTTCAGTTATATAATGACCATTTTCACCAAAAGAAACAAGAGAAAGGGTTATTAAGCAGCACCTGTTTCACAAGGATCAAATAAACTTAAAACTAGATTCAGAGGCACCCTAAGTTCAAACCTTTGGTCAAGGAATTGGGGTGCCCCCTAACCCAACTCCTGAGGAATATTAACAAGTTGAGATTTTTATACTTTAGAAGGTAATGTGGTTCAATCCTCTGGAAGAATGGCCTCTGATTCTCTCTCTCTCTCTCTCTGAAACAAAATGAGGAAGAAGCCTTAGATAAGAGGCAACAAAAAAGCTTCAGAACATATAAATAGTAGTGCAGTTATATATTTAACAACGTGAAGAGAGTAATGTGTTTCTTTACTATTTTTTTAATAATAGAAAATAGAAAATCCGAGGAGAGAGAAAGAAGATTAAGGAGGATTTCTTGGTACGGACGCTTCTCTTTAATTTTAGACGCAAATAAATAACTGTCTCATGAGATTGAGGGGTTTCTCGATATTGCGGTTGGGCACGCACTGATACGAGGCCATTTGGGTCATTTCGCGTTGGTTATTGAATTGTGAAACGTAAATCACTATTTCTTCGTTTGATTATTATTAACTCTGTTAATCAGAAGAGAATGTGCAAGATTAGTTAATGCTTAATTATAGATAATCTAATTACCTTGTTGATGAATGATGGTGGATGAGCCAACTGGTAAGTGGAGATTATCACCTTGTTCATGCAATTAAGCCTCTCCATAATCTTAATTAATATCAAAAGAAATATATTGTTTTCTTTTTGTATGATACAAGATATTTTCATTGATGATCGAACCAAATTAAAATGAAAAAAATGGTATTGATCTCATATGAACTCAAAAGGGGGATAAATTAAGCTATGTATTTTTTTTTTAAATTTAAATTAATGTTAATTTCTCAATAATAATTACATGGGAAAAAAATTAAAAGGAGAAAAAAATTCACGATCCCAATTCGGATACTATCCAATTGAAAAATAAATCCACTATAATAAGATAACCTGAATTTAAATATAAGAATAAAACTTATTCTATCCTTATACAAAATATAATATATAACTTATTTTGCTAAGAGAATAGACAGAATATAGATATGGTAACCAGAGTATTGATGGGTCGACAGTGAAACTAAAAATAAGATTCGGTAGCTAGTCTTTATCAATTTTATTTAAATTTAAATAAATTATAAAAATATAAGAAAATGGTTTAAAACACAAACAATGTTTAGAAGTCAATTGTGCTTAGGGAAGTTTGAAAATTAAATTCTCCATAAGTTAGAAAACCTAACTCAACTCAACTTGTCAGATATTTATCCAATTTAAAATTAAACCCAAGTCCAAGTCAGCATGCTACCTTCAGGCCAGAAAAAAAATAAAAAATCTTAAATACGAACCTAAGAAAAGGGGAAAATAAAGGCAAGCTTTGGAGTTGGAAGAAGTTGAAAACAAGTATAATCATGGGCGCGATGGAATCTTTTTTTGAGAGTGTGATTGAATGTGTTTTTGTTTTTAAAATTATTTTATAAAACAATTTAGAAAAGCTGTTTTGTAGCAAAAAGAATAAAACAAATATTTTTTATTATAATTACCAGAATGCCATTAATGAAATGTTGTTAGAAAAAAATGTTTGTCATTTTTTAGAGTAAAAGTAGGAAAAAAGAACAAAAACAGATAAGTGTTGTTCTGTATTTTTTGTTTTAAAAAACTGAAGAACAGATGTTGTTTTAAGAATAGCAAATACAAAAAACTCATACCAAACAATATTTTTAATTAAAAAATTGTTTTGCATAACAAAAATCAAACAGAGTCGAGGGTGTGTTTAAAAGTGTTTTTGTTTTTGTTTTTAAAACTATTTTATAAAACAACTTATGAAAGTTGTTTTATAGAAAAGGAAGAAAACAAATCTGTTTGATTATAATTACCAGAATGCCATTAATGAAATGTTGTTCGTGTTTGGTATTTGTCATTTTAAAGGACATAAGTTATGTCATTTTAGGAGAGAGATAGACACAGAAAAATGGAAATCATGAGAGAGAGAAAGTGAGTGGTTTTTTTAATTTAAAATTTAAATAAAATTTTTTATGTGTCTGTCTCTCTCTTAAAAAGACAGAGTGTTATGTAGGGGTGTTTGCGGTCTGGATTGGATCGATTTTGGAAGTAAAAATCATCCGATCCAATCCTTTCGGTTTCATCATATAATCATCCATTCGGTTTTGATTTTTTTTCAAATCCGATCCGATCCAATCCAATTTTTTCGGTTTGGATTGGATCAGTTTTCGGTTTTTTGAAAATCCTAAAATTTATTTCATGATTATTGTGAAAATAACATCTTGTAAATATTTTTTTTTGAAATACAAAAGCATTAGTAAACTATAATATAATTTTTTTAATTTTGGCAATGAGATATGAAGCTCTACAAAGATAAAATTTTGTTGATCAGATATAAATAGATTTTTTCTTGGGTTTAGTTGATAGGTTAATGGGTCTTGGATTTAGAAATTTTTAGGCTATGATTAGGGAAATACCTAAGTAGTTAGAGGGAAATTAATATATTGGATCGGTTTTCATCAACCCATCCAAAAACCGATCCAATCCAATTAAAATTTACAATTTTTAATCGGTTTTTGGTTTTTCCGTTTTCGGTTTATTCGGTTATCAGTTTTTCGGTTCGGTCATCGCGGTTTGAATCGGTTGATGAACACCCCTAGTGTTATGTCATTTAAAATGACAAACACTTTTCCCATGTTGTTCTCCATGTTTTTGTCATTTTTAAGAGTAAAAGTAGGAAAAAAGAACAAAAACAGGTAAGAGTTGTTCTCTATTTTTTGTTTTAAAAACTATAGAACAAACGTTGTTTTTAGAAAAGAAAACATAGAAAACTCATACCAAACGAATTTTTTAATTATTTTTTTTAAAATTAAAAAATTGTTCTGCATAAAAAAAATCAAACATCTTAAATTTCTCTTTTATTATGATTTTTGGTCTCGATTCAATTCATGCATTCCATATTATCTATCGATAACAATATAAAAACATATTGAAGGAATAACTTAAATAATAGGAGATAAGACTTATCAGCTTAATCCTATGCAATTTGACTCTTACTCAGACTTTCATATTTACATGTAATCCTATTTATAAATAACGGGACAAGTCTCTCAGGTTATGTTATTAAACCCGAATTGATCATCAATTTGATCGGATATCGGGTCAATGAGTCACTGATTTAATCATTTGGTCATTAGTTGGACCGCATAAATTAAATTTATGTAAATATAAAAATATATATATATATATATATATATATATATATATATATATATATATATAAATAGGAGTATTGTGATAACCAAATTAAGTAATTTGGCTTAGTGGTTAGCATGTCATTTCCCTTCTCTTAGGTGCCAAGTTTGAATATCAAGAGTGCAATTGTGATGGAATATTTTGATATAATTTTTAAAAATTGGTTCAACCGAAAAACAAGTACCAATGGTCCAGTTCCAGGTTCAACCGGTCCGATCGGCTGGGTCGAGCCGATTTTAATAACACTGCTATCAGGTTTACATCTTCTGAATCATACTTTCATAGTTGTCATTGTGCACACAGGCCATGCCTTCGGTCTCAAGCCTTCATCTTTGTGCACAATGATCTACCATTCTTTTGCAGCGTCTCTTCCATAGACTACGACAAGTGTACAGATTCCATTTTGATTATGACCTTAGGTAAGACATTCAAGATCCTCTCGGATCAATGAACTCTAGCAAATTTTCTTAAATATTGAAGTTTTATAGCAACACTAGTATTGTTCCCTATCTAAAAATGTCTTTATTGCTGCTACCCGACTCGAATCGGATTAGTCAAATAATCAATGAACCGATGGACAGTATTAAAAAAGAAACGTCTTTATTGCTTTCCAACTTTCCATGTCTTGAAACTTCTTGCCAATCTCAATATCTTCTTATGTTGTGCAAATATTCCCATTATTATTACGTGACTTCGGACTCCAAAGGTAATGAGTTGAGTTTTAAAAGTAGTTCACAAGCTTTTCATAAAACTTTTGACTTTTAGTTGAAGCTATGGTGTAACACCCCAATTCAATGACGACATGATACACAACAGTAAGAAGAAACAAAATACATTTAAATATGAATACAAGGCTCAAGGTTGCTAATTACAAGGAAAAACAAAGTTGTCCAACTTCTTTGAAATTCAAGTACATCATTTTTTATGTCACCTAAAACGCATACATAGCTCTGCAAGATTCTTCAATTACAACCAAATAACAAAACTACACTAATTTAATCCTGCTACCCAAAGATAGAGAATCAAGAACTGTATCATCCACGAAAGATATATTCATGCGCTACTGAACTCATTGCCTTTATTTTGACCTAAAATAAATCCCATGAAATGAGTGAGATGTGAATCTCAATAAGTACCTAGGGAGACAACTCTCTATTCTAGACTAAGCAAACTAGATCAAATACGTAAGTGGTATTTGGAATTTCTAACATACCACCTGCAAAAGTTAGTTCTCACATATATATATTGACAACATTTAATTTAGCAATACATCAATTTATCATTAACTAATAATGCAGGGAAAACTCAAATGATAAACAATAACATGATTGTACGACTTTGCGCCTTCAAGATCTAAGCTACTATATGTGCACTATATTGCACTAGTTGATATGTATGTAATTTGAGCTTAAAATGCAGTGAGACATCCCTCATAGGTGTCAACTAAGCTATCACTATATCAATGAATACACCAATGGTGAAGATTACTAGCCATTCTTTTCTGTGAGGCAACAAAATACACAATATGTAAGTTAATAACACATGGATAATAATATAATTTCATTACATTTAATATCACATGATTTAAAATGAAAAATTAAATGGATTTCTATTGATGAGTATTCAGATACTTCTCGAAAAGTATCCGGGTACTTCTTCTTCAGGTATCTGGATACTCTTAGAGAAGTATTTGGATATTTGTTCATACTTGTTGAACAAGTATGCGGATACCCTTCGAAAAGTATCCAGATACTCGTTGAACAAATATTCAGATAACCTTCAAAAAGTATTCGGATACTTGTTGACAGAAATCAAATTCGGATACTTTGTATTTGAGAGGTTACCAAATCCTTAAGTAAATTTAAAGTGTAAAGGCATTCAAGAGCCCGAATGTAACACCTCGTAGTACTCCGATTGTTGACATACATGATATTTAGCATACACAACAAAAGACTTTATTTTACAAGAATAATGAAACGTCTTATAAAAATACAAGTAAACTTTTTCCAAAATATTTTCTAAAACATTTTCACAGCGTTCATCTGATATATTGTATAAGCGTAAAATTAACATCTAGGTATACTAAATAAAACCATTGGCCATCACTAATGGCCGTTGACCATCAGGATATGACATCAAGTGTCATTCCTGACGGAGTCTCACGGACAACATAATGGCTGTATTTCGGATAACTGGGAACATGGGTCCCACACATACACAACCTGATAGATACAATAATTAAACAAATAGCTTGCAAGTCCCACATGGACTGCAATCCCCTCTCGGGTCAATACAAACAATAAGGCTCCATGCCCAAATAGCGAAAAAAACATACATCAAGTCTATATTAAACTTCGAAAAATGTCGAAGCATCAGTAAATAATCCATGGCTCCAATATTACAGTCATAAGCCTAATCAAATGCATAACATAGTCTCAACATAAAATAACTAAGCATGTTAATAAATATACATGCCATCATAAAGTCTAATAATAATAACAATAAATCAGCAGCGTCATCCACTACTCCAAGGCGGGGCATTGCCCTTAGAAGCATCACCACTACTCTGGATACCTAAAATGATGTCCCCAAACAGGGTGAGATAACACATCTCAGTAAGATCAAGGTTCATAGAGGATCCTCTAATCTCTTGAGCCCACTTCCTGCATGACAAGTCAGATATAAAGCATATAATACAGGCATACAACATAAACATTGCATCATCATATCATCCTTGTGTAACCCCAGGGTCAAAGCCATAGACGGTTACGCATGTGTGACTCCAGGGTCAAAGCCATAGACAGTCAACACAACCTCTGTATGAAATAGCTCCCAGAGTCAAGTCATAGGCAGCCTATATACCATAATTACTGGTCAGGATTCCCGTAACATATATCATCAATGCATCATCATAACATCAAGAATCATATAACATCTATATGAATGTGAATGAATGCACATATACGTCATACCACATACTTTCATATAATACAACCATAATTCCCACCATCATGGTGGGGCCACAAGAGAGAGGATGCAACTAGAACTAGGAGCTTACCTCACTGAGCTTATTACAAGCCCAACTCCAACCGAAAAATACGTAAGCTCCAATAAATCCTCAAATGCCAAATCCTCTAGGAAAACCTAGAGTAAGAATCATTTACGACATTAATACTCAATCACATAATGATTCCATATTTCATTCTTACATGCCAATAATATGCCCATTACAAGTCTAGACCAATTATTACATAATTACGTATTTTAGTGCATTATTACAAGCAACCTCAATCTTCAATTACTTACATAACTTAGAATCACATGCAAGACTCACTTAGGTAACTTAGATTATTCTTAACTCATCCAAGCCATATATATAATTATTATAAGTTACTAAGGGTTCCCATAAGCTCACTTAGCCTAAATATCACTTTTATGATTTTTCCATAACTGTACATGCTTATGTTTTCTAGTCGCTGTGCGCAACTCACTTGTTATAAAATTCTCATATTTTAGTATGTTAATCTAGACTCAATTACCTTTCCAAAAAGGTATCACATGCCTCATTTGGAGTTTTCTAGCTCCGGTTATCACCATTTGAAGTTGGACAAGTAAAGCTGTTTGCCAACTCCGAACAGAGCCTTAAACATCCTTTACCATTTCTACGATTATAGAAAATATACTAAACCAATTGCTCTCAAATTTTTATTCAGATAACTAGACACCTTCAGCTTTAATTATACATATTATGAGCCCAATTTGAGTAAGAATAGAGGGAGAAACAATTCGTGGAAGTTGCAGCCATGTACAGCCCCTGCACATGGCCTTCCAGGGAAGTCTTCACTTAATCAAACATACAAAATTCTATACATCTTCAATTGGTACCAAATTTTGACACCATATAGCTAACATCTCAAGCTGCAAAATGATATAAGGAACAATCCTATAGGACCTTTGTGGAGGGAGATATGCTCTCCACAAGTTCAATAATTGCATGATTAGTGTTCCTAAACCCTAATTAGGTTCACTTTTAGGGTTTAATATTTAATTAGTGTATTATGCATAGTCCACCTCACTTAACCACTAGATTAATGTCCTACTTAGGTCTTAATATTAATTTTAACATAGTGACCCGATCTTAAGCATACATGGCTGAATCATTAGTGGTGAAGATTATGGTTTTAAGCTTTTTTCTTAATCATTTTTTTTAGTTAATTAGTCCCCACACTTAATTAATCCACTAATCCATGATTTCCTTATTTTTAACACAACTAATCCACATTACATCAAAGAGGGCAGATTTGATTAGTATTGTTCATTAGAATATTTAGCCATCCTTAATCAAAATTAATAGGTTTCACTTAAAGTTAATCAACTCAACTAGACTTTCTTAGTTTCTCTTGGAATATTTCCACACTTAATCACTTATTAATATTTTTTTTGTCATCAAACCCTTGTCCTCCATGGTATGACCGAATTGCTCATGGTCCCATTAGGGTTCATGTTCCTCTTTTTACATGAACACCACACAAGGGTCCAAAGATGGCACCTTTACACATCAAACCAACCTTTTCTTGGTTCAAAACTCACACACCCTTAAGAACAATCATCAAAACATCAACTTTAAAAATTTTTCAGCAATATTCCCCCATGAACATGACAAAACCGTGGCATATACAAGGAAAAAAGAAGGCTTTTTGGGTCATCTTTCCCAAAGTAAAGCTTACATCTTCAAGCTCACACCTTTAGCTCCAAGCTCCACCTTTTACCACCAAGAGTGCTCCTTTAAATAAGAACATACCTTCAGGAACATGCTCAAGAGTTAGACCTCATGAACACAAGAGAAAAAGATGAGATTTTTCAAGAAATATTTAGGAAACTTACACTAGAAATCAAAGGAACCAAGCAAACATGTGTTGTTCTTCAAGAGAACTCAAGAACACAACTCCATAGCCTTAGAACTTGACAAAACCGTGGCTGTTCATGGAAGTTTGGACCATGAAAATGGTATGGTTGTGAAGAGGAGAGTGAGGGGAGGAAGTTTGGTGCAGGAGGTTTAGTGATTTGGAGGGGTTTTGGAGGTGAAATCTTAGAGAGAAGTGAGAGCAATGTTTGAGTTTCAAATTTTAGAGAGAGAGGAAGGTGGGAGGCGCTGGAATCTGGTCTGAAATGGGAGGGGAAGGTGCCCTAATTAGGAGTGCCATGTCACTTTAGTGGCATTCGTCCTTTAGTGAGACCTGATGTAATTTTTATTTGAACCGTTGTCAAATTTTTACCCAGAAACTTCTAAGACTCTAATTTTAAGTAATTAACATTAATTTTGTCTAATTATCATGTCCATAACTTAAAAAATTTGATTAGTAGATCACAGATCCACTAATAGTTATTTAATTGCACTGTAGTCTTTACTGGTGTTATTAACTGTACTCGGATTTCATAATCTTCTTAAATTTAATATTATTGGTCTAATTATGACTTGTTAGGCATATATTGGGCTTTCATTCCCTTATTTAATCTTTTTCCCATTCCAGGATTCTACCGGTTGTTGCTACAGCAGTACAAAATATTTGATAAAAGTGACTTTTCAGAAATACCCAATATGAGTATCAATCTTCACCATTTTCATATACTAACCTCATTCATGATGTCTATATCATTAGATTAGCTCTCTAACTCATATTTGCTAGATTGGAGCTATTCTACAGACAGTTACTACGTCAGCAGTCAAAATTAACAGATAAAAATTCATCTGTGCAAAATACCCTCAATATGGGTATCAAAATTCTTAGAATTTCATCCTTATTCCATTCATGACCATAAGATCCTCATCATAACCCTCTAATTTAAAAGTAATATAATTAGGGTTATTATACCGAAATCTTAGAAGATTGTAGTGGTTTATCAAGCACCTTTGAAGCTTGATAGTTAGTGGAAAGTTGATTGAGCGGCTTCAGTCTGGACGTAGGTCTCGATTGTGGTGACCGAACTAGGATACATGTTGTTTGCAATTTCTCTAACTTTCAACTCTTTACTTTTATTTTGAAATTGCATTATTAGATTGTGTTGATTTATGTATTAGCTTATATTTATTGATTACACACTAGCACCTACACTTATAATTGTCCTTGTTAAATCACTTAATTGAAGAAATATTCTTTAAAATTTCAAAGGAGGCATTTTGCGAATTTTTTTATAATACTCAATTCACCCCCTCTTGAGTATTGAAGCCCCTTGTCTAACAGTTATTTCTCCTATCGACTGAGAAATATATTTATGAAATAGTATCTTTAAACATGTTGAGAGCTTGAAGATGACTGTATGTCATAAATTTTGAGATATCATGTTGTATTGTGACATATTGGATTATTTAACTTGAGCAATTTCATGTCGTTTGGAAATTGCGTCAATGCAATTTCATGTTAAGAACACTTGTATTGAAAATAACAATTTCACGTTGTTTAGAAGCGTTATGTGATTTCATATTGTTGAGAAATTGTATTAAGGAGTGTAATTTCATCTTGCTAGGAAACTACACTAATGTAATTTTAGGTTGTTGAGAAATTACATTGAGGAACGATAAAAATTAGAGTATTATACTGATTGATCATATTTTTGCTCTAATTCTTACCACACTGCTAGGCCCATAATTGATGAAGATATAATACTTATTGTATATATGTGTATGGAAGGTCTTATGTTATGTTATTTTTGACATATTAATCGCCATGTTCCTATAATAAAGTTATATTGGATTGGATTGAGATGCTAAAATCATAATATTGTTTTTAAAATCATGGCCACGTAAAATATTTTTCCTTTAGTTATTAACCCGATAGAGTCATTTTTAAAATAAAATCAAAATTAATTAGTATAGCCCAAATGGAAGAATATTATAAATTTTTATGTGAGTAGTATTAATTAATATGTTTTATGTTTTCTAAAAGTTAAATGGGTTAAAAATATTCCAATTTTATTTTATGATAAGCCTATTGTGATCATGTTGAGTTGGACTTTTGACATCTATTGATACTAAGCCTAGTTAGGCAGCACAATGTAGGTATTGATGTCTAATTAATTAGACTTCTGTGATGGGTGAATCCATCAAACACACTTTTGACTAAGGTTATGCTATACGTCCCCCCTCAAGCCTATACAATAGGGTTATACCTTGATAGTCGCCATGCTCCCATCACAAAAAAGGCTGCCTCATATGTTATAGGCCATAGAGAGGAAGATCTTAGTAGGAGGAACAACTCTCACTCAAGTTTGTTCAGCAAATTAGATTGCCCAATCAAGTATTCCTTATTCCTGAACTTTAGTTATTCATATGGTGTTTTATTGATTATATATGTATCGATTCTATAGATGAATTGTTATAGAAAATTTCTTACAATATGAAGTCACAGATATGTTTAAAAGTGATGCTCAAAATCCTTTTAAGATCCATCATAATTCCTTTTTAAATTAACTTTTTTTAATACAATGGCACGTTCTATATACGCATGCTTAAAAGTAATTTTATTGTATTTTTGTTTCATGCATTGACGACATGAAGATGAATTCCTTATATAGGAGAGAAAGGAAAGGGGAAGGAGCAAGGTTTTTTTCATGTGAAACTTAAATATGACTTCTCCAATGCATGACTTACAAATATGAAAAAGAATCAAATTTATGCCTTTCTTTTATTCTTTTGTTTTTCTTTGTTTTTATAATAATATCAATTTTTCATGTTTTTTATTCTCTCAAATAAAAGAACAAACTTGAATAAAGTCAGGTGTTCACAATTACTCTTCTTTACTTGGTTCTTAGAAGAGAAGGACAATATCTTCTCTTGGAGTAAGTATTTCTTTACTAAAAGTAGGATAAAATAGGACTTGAGTGACATTAATTAAAAAGGGTAGATAAAATAAGTAAGTTAAGTGAATTATTTTTTTCAATTTTAGCGATTGTGTATTCTGCAGAAGTACTGAAAGTATTTTTAAGAGAAGATGAATAATCATATATAATTATTATATTATCGTAGTACATGAATACAAATTTTGTCTCAAAAAATAATAAATGTTGAATTTATGTGAAAAATTAAATGACTGATTTATGTTAAAACAATGAATAACTTAATTTATGTGAAAACAAAAAATTGATGAATTTATTTGAAAGCAATATGAATTTATGCCAGAAGAGTAAAGATTGATTGGTTAAATTTAAGCGAATGAGTGAATGTAACAAACTTTGCATTAAATTAACCCGCTCTATCATGAAAACTGTCTTATCCTAATCGAATTACATTGATCCCCTCTATGTTTTTAACCCATTCTTCTCCCTTAACATATTATACCTCAATCCACTTCAACTGTGTTACTTCTAATTTGATCTTACGCAATTCACTTTTGATTTCTTACTCTGTCGGGCTATGATATTTTTTCTTTTTGGCCTTTCAATCCAAGTCGTGGTTTATTAGAATGCAAAAGGAAAACAGCAGTTTAATTAGAAATGTTTAAAAATGGACACTTGGTATATTTGTAGATTGGAGGCAATTATTCTATACAAAAAAAAAGATTGGAGGCAATTAACCCCTTTAATAAAAAGGCTCATAGACTAGTCTATCAAAAAAAAAAAAAAAAGGCTCATAGACTACACTACAGAATATATATGTCAAGTGTAGGGGATTTTTTTTAAACCTTAAACATTTAATCGTTTTAATAATAAAAATGGTTAGTCTATAAATAGGACAATGATAAGTTGTTCATTCAAAATTTGTTAACTGTTATGTACCGATTTAATGGATCTTTCACAATCGGGCTCACGATTTGTAAAGAACTTTGGTGGTGTATGTAAAGAACCTTGTGATACATCACCCTAAAAGCTAGCTCAAAGGGTGGGAGTGCCCAAAGTCTTATAAACTCCACATTAGTTGCTCATACAACCAATGTGAGATTATATATCTCAACACGATTCAACCCTAATCACTCTGTTAAAAACCTTTATAAAAATGAAGTTTCATCTCACATGTATGCACTTAAAACCCTAATCTCTTCGTTGTTATTCTGAACACATCATTCCCTCTAACTTACTGCCATCCTATAGTGGAAACAGTGATCAAAATGTTACTGTTTGACAATTTTTTACTCAAATATCACGCGAATAATACTTTTTATTATACTTCCACGCGATGTGATTCACTACGACTGGTAGCGAATTACGTTCGCTTATAATTTCGTGACACGTGATCACATTACGTACCAAATTCGCTATTATTAGTAGAGAATTTCATCTAGTCAATTTTTTTTTGCGAAAATATGCTACATGTTATAAAATTATTGACGAACATAATTCGCTACCAGTTATAATGAATAATAAAATATACTGTTCACGTGATATTTAAATATAAATTTTATCAAATAGTGGCACACCGGTGGATCTTTCCCATAGTGCACAGAAATCCATTTCTACCTATAAACACCGTCAACCCAAGATACAACATCAACCTTTAATTCAACCTGATCAAACATTAACATATCACATCCATTCGATCAGCTACACATTACAAGATTATTATTAATTATCTTAAAATCAGTGTAGTTAAGATCTCTCCCTAAAAAGCTGTAACTCTCAAAGCACTTATGATTGGATCGCCGGTGTCTTAGATACCTAGATGAACATTTGAATATTTGTTTATCCCAATAAAATCTGCGGTACAGGTCACTCTGTTACCAATAAAGTTTCACAAGCAGGGTCCCTCTTAACCTCACATGCAAAAAATAAATAAATAAAATAAAAATTAGAAACACGCTTGTTCTCCCTCAGTTCCTTCCATCTCACACACCACCCCCATAAAAGCCTCTTCCAAAAGCAACAGCTCACAAACTTAATTGTCTCTCATATCTCTCCTTTCCACGTTGTGGGTTTCAAGCAATACACAGAACACCGAAAACTGAGCAATGTCAAGCTCAAGAAGAAAGCTAGTTTTGAACACTGTGTCCGTGAACCTAGGCTGCGGAAGCTGCAGAAGACCAAAGCTTCGTTACATATTCCACCCAAAGCCAAAACCCAAGAACCCCATCTTCCAAAAACACAAGCTTTACAATAATTCTTCTTCAACACCGTGTGGTGAGGACAGAGATGACACTGCCACCACAAGCACCACCAACACCACGTTCTCTCCATTCTACGTCGAGTCATCACAGTTTTGTGTCAGAGGATTCGGAAGAGTTGGAAGCGAAGGCGTGGCCATAGAGAAAGATTCTGAAGACCCTTATATTGATTTCAAGCATTCCATGCTCCAAATGATATTGGAAAATGAGATATACTCAAAGGATGATCTTAGGGAGCTTCTGAACTGTTTTCTTCAGCTGAATTCACCGCACCACCATGGCGTTATTGTCAGAGCTTTCACTGAGATCTGGAATGGGGTCTTCTCTGTTAGGTCCAATTCCCCCAGGTTTCCCTTGACCCGTAAGTCACGTGACTTCTAGCTTCTGCACGTGACTAACATTTTGTATAAGTGCTAATCTATGTAATGTACTAGTTTGTGAAATCTAGTCAACTAAGTAACTTGCTTACGTTGTTGTGTTGTGCCACACATTTTGATAACCGAAACCAACAAATGAAACTCTCTGTTTTTTGCTTCTGTAAGAGTAACATTAGACCTGCTATGAAATCAAATTACAAAAAACAAAAAAAAAAAGGCAATTGCTTCTATTAACAGCTTGAAAGATAGTTTGTCAACTTTTATGTTTAATTTCATGCTTTAGCAAAGTGAAAATAATTTTTTTAATTTTGATTATGAAGCTGGATACAATTCAACCATATAAATGACTCTTTCATTTTTCAGAGGAAACAACTGCGTAAATTAGCATTTGTTGCTGACCTTGTTCTCTAAGTTTCAATTAACTCATTTTAAGTTTAAGATAATTTATAATTGAAAGTTTTTTATGAGTGTTTTAAAAATGACTTTTTATTTTACAATTTAATCAAAACCCAATATGCCAGTTGTATAACGTTAAAATAGTTGAATAAATATCTTTTATTTTCGTTACATATTTAATTTATTTATTTTTTAAATATTAACTGATGTCCAAAATTCTAACAAATTTTATTTTAAATTTAAATTTCTCTATTGTCTCCAAAAAAAATAATTTAAATTTCTGTATCTTTTTAAAAAATTATGACTATCACTCTATAAAAAATATTTATGGTATATCCATCACACATTGCATTTGATGCGATGGACCAATAGAAATGGAGCATCAACTATGATATTTGTACGGAAGATAGTAGAAAATATTTTTTTGTCCAAATATTAATTTCTAAATGGTAGATGCAGGTACTATAGATGTATAGAAAATGATTTGAATTGAATTCACGGCTTTTTTACTCTTATAACCCTTTATTATTAATTAATTACCGATTTGACCTTGATTATAAACTATTTCAAAAATTTAACCTCCTCAAAAAATATAACACCAATCTGCCCCTGTTTGACCGTTGACCACCAAGCCTACCCGGGTACACCCCTCTGTACCCGGGTATTTTTTGAAAATTTTTGTCTACCCGGGTAGGGAGGAGTGTACCCGGGTATTGTTCTTCGCACCTGAAAAATTACTTGAATTTTTTACCTGGGTAGAGAGGGGTGTACCCGGGTAAATC
Organism: Gastrolobium bilobum; assembly: GCF_033153095.1. Taxonomy (NCBI): domain Eukaryota; kingdom Viridiplantae; phylum Streptophyta; class Magnoliopsida; order Fabales; family Fabaceae; genus Gastrolobium; species Gastrolobium bilobum. Next base: position 25,744 of record NW_026899873.1, read on the forward strand.
TTCGACCACCCGAGTATGATTACTCTTTGGATCTCCCATCCACTCTTCTTCTCCAAGCTTTGAATATGGAGGCACCCACTATCACGTGCTCCGCCTCTGCAACTTTTTTGGGTCTGTAAAGCACAAATATTTTTCAATGATTATTTCAGAAAGGGAATTATCAGTTAACACTATAAATCCACAACCACAAACCTTGTCCCATGCATATCTTCCCTGAACGTGATAATTCATCATTTACCAGTAAAATGAAAAGCTGCATGCTCACACTAAATTTCTGTACCATGAACCATGTCTTTATTTTCTTTCCGTCTCACTCTCCCCAATAGACCCGGTACCACATTTATATATAGGAGCGCGATTTTGACGTACATAAAAGTAGACCCCATCATAATCGATACGAACAGGGACCGCTTTGATGAGCAGTAAAGTGTTGATGTATGGAAATTCCAAATCCATTCTCAAAGCTAAAAGCTCTTCAAATTGGATAGGCATGCTTAACTTGATAATACTGATCTATCTCATTAGCTGTAAAAAAGAGAGAAAAAAAAATTACCATGAAACAATTAATTACACATCCGCAAATATAATTAACTTGTGGTAAAATCAAATAAATCATATCTGTTCTTATATCCATCAGCTACAAGTTGCCCCAGTTATAGCAAGTACCAAATGGGTGGTCGAAGATTTACCCGGGTACATCCCTCTCTACCCGGGTAAATAATTCAATCAATTTCTCAGGTACGAAGAACAATACCCGGGTACACTCCTCCTTACCCGGGTAGAAATTTTTTTTCAAAAAATACTCGGGTACAGAGAGGTGTACCCGGATAGGCTTGGTAGTCAACGGTCAAACAGGGGCAGATTGGTGTTATGTTTTGTGAGGAGGTTAAATTTTTGAAATAGTTTATAATCAAGGTCAAATCGGTAATTAATTAATAATAAAGGGTTATAAGGGTCAAAAAGCCTGAATTCACTGATATAATTAAAAATATTAAAATGAGTCATAATCACCTACGTACTAAAATATTATTTATAATCACCTACATCTCTCCTTCCGTTTATTTTTTTATAGTATAAGTAAGCACTGTGCGTGGCCGTGTGGAGCAACGAATCCAGGTCTGGCCCCTCATGAATTTGGGTTTGGTACGGGGATTTGGTCAAAAATAGTTACCAACTTGCCAGGTTTTGGAGAAAATTTAATAGATTTTATAAGAGTTACGTTGTAAGAAAAATAATTATATTATATTATAGAAATTCATTTTGCGTGTAATAATATTTTTTTTTCTTCAAATCATGCGAGTCTCATAAAATGTTGTGTGTAGAAAATTTTTTGTGATCATGTTAAATGATAAATACAAACCTTAAATTTAATACGATCCAGAGCATTGAATGTTTGGATACTTCCTTTTACAAGCACAATTTTTTTTTTCAGTTTTATTTATATTTTTTTTTCTTTTTCTTTTTCCCTTTTATCCTCCCTATTTGTGAGAAGGAACACACAAAAAATGGTGTTTCAATTGCACCGAAAATAATCTCCAGATTTTGAGTACTGACTAGTGTGGCAAAGATGGAAAGATATAAGCATTGGGATTTGAACTACAAATAATAAGCATTGGGATTTGAATTACTAATAATAAGAATGGTCAGAGCCTGGAGGGACAGATGGTTTAATGCCTTTCAATGAGATGAAGGCAGAAATTTCTGTGACAGACTTGAATGCTTTTCCCAATATTGGAATTGAAGTTTGGGTACTCCGTACTATTTGTTTTTATTATAATTGCCAGTTGGTATGTATCTATCAACACTTTCTTGTTGCTATTGAAGTACCTATATATATATATATATATATATATATATATATATATATATATATATATATATATATATTTTCCATTTATTTATGTATTTCAACACTCATTAGTCATTACTCGACTATAGATAGTGCATGCATTTAGTTCCTCTTGTGCATTGATAGTATGAATGCCGGCCGGTAGCTCTATTTGAATTTAAACCCCACAAGGGAGGTAGGTTCCAATGGTTGATCAAGGTCACCAAGCATTTATATCTACCACAAAAGACTCTAATCTTTTATTAACATGAAATTATGTTAATTAAAATATCTCTCAACCTTGACCTTAAATTAAAGACACTGAAGATCACTTGCTGAAGAAGTATGAAGAATGGCTGCTAACTATTTTAGTTTCACATAATGAGTCATACATCATTTAGGGTACTATATAAACTTCCTAACACTAACTTAGAAAGAATATTGATAGGAAGGGGTCATTCACAAAAATATCTTTGGTACTTTCATAATATGAAGATTCAGTACATTACTTATTAAAATTTGTTATAAGTAATATAATTGACTTAACTCATTCTACTCATCCCTTGATGGTTAATGTCACATAAGCCCCACTTTTTCTTATTTTTAATAAATGAGTACCTATTAAGATATGCTCATTTAACTTAGGTTGTTCATGAATTTCCTGCGAGTCAAAGTATATAAGATATGAAATATTTTTTTTTTTTTTTATCATTCAAAGAAAATTTAAGTGAGTTTTACTTTTACTTGAATGATCCATATATTGATAGACTGAAGGGGAAAAAAGCATGGATGCAGATTTTTAGCAGCAGTTTTCAGTGAGTTGAATCTTCAAAGGACAAAATAAACCCAAAAAGATGTGCTTTTAATCTCTCTGTCTCTCTTATTATTAAATAAGATTCTGGATCAGGAGATGGATTTAAATGTGGCCTAGTTTCAAGGGATGGTCAAATCTTCATGGTAGTGGAAACATAGTGGGTCATTATTAAAATCAAAATCCAGACCATATAACACAATTTGTCATAAAGATATGTAACTAAATTAGCAAGTTGTCCAACTCAGCCTTGTCAAATACTTGCTTTTATTGCTTCCATGATTATAAATATCTTATTTGTGAATAATAGTATTAAAACTCTTTTCACTAAAAAGTTTGGTTCTATTTCAAAGGAACTTAATCGAAGTTGAGAACTTGAGAGGAGAACATAAATCGGAACATGAAGCCTCTGGAATAGACATAATGACAATCTTTATCTTGTCACCTCTTTTTTGGATAGTGGGAAACATCTTTGTACTTGTGTAGGCCAGAGTTAACATGATTTGTTACCTGAACTGAAATCAAAGTTGTGTTATGATTTATCATCAACAGAGAGAACTAAAAAAGTTTATACAGAAAGATGTTAATTGGTCTTGTCTTCACAAGAAAAGCAAACTAGCTTCTGATGGATCTATGCAATGAGTTGGTATTTTGGACTTTGGCACAAAAGATATAATGAGAGTATTGGCACACACTTTCTAAAATTTGATCTCAATCAACCTTAATATTTATTTATTGATTGATTGAAAACCTTAATCTTTATTAATAGTTTGATCAAATGTGCACTCGTGTATTCTAGTGTGTGTATAAACTAAGCTGCATCATATTACATGAGTGGATAAGAGCTTCTTTTCTGTTCTGTTTTCTTTCTTTTATTCTTTAGGTCCCCCAGGGCCAAGGGCTGCCCTTGCTACTTCCTACTTCCTAGGCAAAGCTAGAGTACTCAGTGTGACTATTTGCACATCGCTAGCGGACAAAAAATAATTATTATAATCAGCTGCTGATCTCAAAAATAGAGTAACCTCAACCTCATATAAGGTGTGCGCTTGTTTCAAGAGATGAAATTTTTATAAATTACTTTACCTTTGTTTACTATATAAATGTGAAAACTCATTTTACTTTTATTTTAAAAAGTCAATATCCACCAAAAAAAGAATAAAAAAATTCAGTCATTCTAAAAAGTGAGTTAAAAATAATAAACAAGCAACAATTATCAATCTTATTCTATTTTCTCTTCTTAATTCTTCATATTTCTATTTTAGACCCACACTAAGACTAGTCTTACTCAACCATAACTACATAAACAAATAACATGAATTTTAGTTACATATTTGGGAAGGAGCTAGAACATTACCAAACGGATAACAATTTTTTTATTCATATTTTAGTCAGAACTCCCACGAAAGAGTAATCTTATTACCTACTTTAAGACTCAACTAACCCTAGTACAATTTTAACTATCAGAGATAACTCAAACTTATTGATGCACTTGAGTTACAATGAGTTATTATAATTGCAGACGTTTCAGTTTTAAGGCCTTTTATGAATTTTAGTAATTGCAGACGTTTCAGTTTGCATGACTTTATGTTTTGTTTATGGTTATTTTTGTTTTGTATCAGTTTTTAAGACCATTGATGGTGCTTTATTATCAGTTACTTTTTGTATTTCCTGATTAAAAGGCTTGTTAGAAAAATGTGAAAGGAGGACTTTTGATTGTTGAGGAATAATAATATAGCAGAAAACTTCTGCATGCGTTTTTCCTGAAAGCCTACTTTCTCTATAATTCTGCATCATTTGGTATCAAAGCTCAGGTTGCCTTAAAGATGGCTGAGCAGGAAAATCGCGGAGGTCGTGGTCGTGGACGAAGAGGTCGTGGTGGCAGAGGACGCGGTCAACCTACCAATGACGATTATTATACTGATGCGAGAGATGCTGAAATTGAGTAAAAGGACAGACGAATCCAAGAACTCGAACAACTACTTACAGAGGCACAGTTGCACGAGTCAGAAGGGAGACAAGAATCTGAACTGTCATCTCCAGAGGAAGAGGAGGTCGAAAATCCATTTTGGAATTGCGAAAGACCAAGGAGAGGTAGAACCGGTGATCAACCCTACACATCCAATTTTGGGATGAAGATCGAGATTCCAGAATTTGAGGGATCAACTCACCCTGATGTATTCATCGACTAGTTACACACCGTCAAAAGGGTCTTTGATTTAAAAAACTCAGAAGAGCAAAAGGTGAAATTAGTGGCAATCAAATTAAGGAAGCATGCCTCAATCTGGTGGGAACATGTCAAGAAACAAAGAATCAGAGACGAAAAGTCTAAAATTCAAAAATGGGACAAGATGAAGAAATTGTTGCAACAAAATTTTTTGCCCGCTCAATACAGACAAGAGGCATTTATTGAGTATCACAATTTCAGGCAATGTGACCTTACGGTGGAACAGTACACCACTGAATTTGATCTTCTTTGAATGCGTTGTGACATGGTCGAAGAAGATGAACATGTGATTGCTCGATATCTAGGTGGATTACGAGATGACATTTCTGATGTTGTGTACCTACAACAGTATTGGTCTTATGAATATGTGTGTTAACTGTCCTTAAAGGTTGAAGGACAATTTAAAAGAAAAGGTGACAGTTCGAAGTTTCAATCAAGATTTCCTAGAAAGAAATTTGGAGCTAAATCAGTGACTTCATCAGCAACTTCACCTGCTGGAATGAGTTCTACGCCTCAAAAAAATATTCCCAACAAGGAAGGGTCAAATAAAGGAAATAGTGTAGGGAAGAGATGTTTCAAGTGCCAATGAATTGGACACTTTGCTGCAGATTGTCCAAATAAACAGATTGTGACGTTTGCAGAGGCTCCAATTTTTTATGAAGAACCTATAATAACCCTAATTATATGACTTTTAAATTAGAGGGTTATGATGAGGACCTTATGGTCATAAATGAAATGAGATTGAAATTCTAAGAATTTTGATACCCATATTGAGGGTATTTTACACAGGTGAATTTTCATATGTTAATTTTGGCTGCTGACGCAGTAACAATCAGTAGAATAGCTTCAAGTGAATAAATTATAGGTAGAGGGCTAATCTAACGATATAAACATCATGAATGAGGTTAGGATATGATTTGATGAAGATTGATACCCATATTGGGGTATTTTTGAAAAGTCATTTCTGCCGGGTATTTTGTACTGCTGTAGCAGCAGCCGGTAGAATCCCGGAACGAGAAAAAGATGAGAAAATGGAAATAAAGACCAATATATTCCTAACAAGTCATAATTAGACCAATAATGTTAAAGTTAAGAAGATTATGAAATACAGGTACAATTAAGAACACCGGTAAAGACTACAGTGTAATTAAACAACTGTTAGTAAATCTGTGACCTACTAATCAAATTTTGAAGTTATGAACATGATAATTAGACAAATTAATGTTAAGTACTTAAAGTTAGAGTCTTGGGGGGTTTCCAGGTAAAAATCACATCGGGTCTCACTAAAGGACAAATGCCACTAAAGTGACATGGCACCCCTAATTAGGGCACCCTTCCCCTTCCCCCTCATTCTGAATCAGCAACCCCTTTCTCACTTCTCTCTCTAAATTTCAAATTTTGAAAACTCTTTCACTTCTCTCTAAGATTTCTTCACCTAAATCTCTCCAAACCACCAAATTTTCTTCACAAAGATTGTTCCCCTCACTCTCCTCTTCACAACCATACCGTTTTTATGGTGTGGGTCAAAAACTTCGCGCCCCTTATCATCCCAAACAGCCACGGTTTTGTGAAGAGTAAAGGCCATGGAGTTGTGTTCTTAAGCCCTATTGAAGAACCACACTTGCTTGTTTCCCTTGATTTTTGGGTAAGTGTTCTTGAATGTTTCATGAAAAATCTCATCTTTTCCTCTTGTGTTCTTGAACTTTAACTCATGAGCATGTTCATGAAGGTTTGTTCTTGATTAAAGGAGGGTTCTTGGTGGAAAAAGGTGGAGCCTTGAGCTAAAGGAGGAACCTTGAAGATGTAAGCTTCCATTGAGAAAAATAACTCAAAAAGCCTTCCCTTTTTGCCATGTGATGCCTCGATTTTGGTTGTGTTCTTGAGGGAAAATTGTTTAATTTTTTTTTATGTCATGGTTTGATGATTATCCTTAAGGGTGGGTGTGTTTTGAACCATGGAATGATGGATTGGATTACTAAAGGTGCCACCTTTGGACCTTTGAGTGATGTTCATGTAAAAAGATGACTATGGACCCTAATATGGACTATGTATGATTCGGCCAAGTCAAGGATGGTTAGGGTTTGATGACAAAAATATGTGATAAAGTTGTTAAGTGTGAAAAAATGATGAGAAATATTAACTAGGTGGGTTAACTCTAAGTAAAACTCACTATTCTTTATTAAGGATGGTTAAAAACCTAATTAAAATAGCTCATCAAATCTGCCCCATAAAGTATATAAGGATTTAGTTGTGTTAAAATTAAGGAGATGATGAATTAGGGGATCAATTAAGGGTAGGGATTAATTAACTAAAGAAAGGATTAAGAAATAAGCTTAAAAACCCTAATTAGCCCACTAATAATTTGGCCATGTATGCTTAAGATAGGGTCACTATGTTAAAATTAATATTAAGACCTAATTAGGGGTTAAGTGAAGTGGACTTTTCATAATACACTAATTAAGGATTTAACTCTAAAATTGGACTGAAGTAGGATTTAGGTGCACTAATCAAGCAATTAGTAAACTTTAAGTATCATGACATAATGTGACTAAGGGGATTTCATAATGTGACTTAATAATAGAAAAATCCAAGAATTAAAGTGAATTAGGATTTATAATCAAAAGTAATTAAGGTTTGTTAAGTAAACACATTTAGGGCTAAATAACCAGTTTTTAGGCTAAGTTAGGGAGAACATATCTCCCTCCACATAGGTCATATAGGGTTGTGTCTTATATCATTTTGAAGCTTTAGATTTAATCTATGTGGTGTAAAATTTGGTAGCAATTGAAGATGTATAGCATTCTGTGTGATTGTGTGAGTGAGGACTGCCCTGGGAGGCCATGTGCATGGGTTGTACATGGTTTCAACTTCCACGAATTGTTTCTCCCTCAATTATTACTCAAATTAGGATCATATTATGTCGAATTAAAGTTAAAGGTGTCTAGTTATCTGTATAAAAATTTGAGAGCAATTGATTTAGTAGATTTTCCAGAATCGCAGAAATGATAAAGGATGTTTAGGGCTCTGTTCGGAGTTTGCAAACAACTTTGCTTGTCCAACTTCAAATGGTGATAACCGGAGCTAGAAAACTCCAAATGAGGCTTGTGATACCTTTTTGGAAAGGTAATTGAGTCTAGATTAACATAATAATATATGAGAATTTTATAACAAGTGAGTTGCACTCAGTGTCTAGAAAACAGAAGCGTGTACAATTTTGGGAAAACCGTAAAAGTGATATTTAGGCTAATTAGGCTTAAGGGAACCCTTAGTAACTTACAATAATCATATATATGGCTTGGATAAGTGAAAATAATTTAAGTTACCTAAGTGAGCCTTGCATGTGATTCTAAGCTATGTAAGTAATTGAAGATTGAAGTGATTTGTAATAATGCACTAAAATATGTAATAAGTAATAATTGGTCTAAACTTGTAATGGACATATTATTGGCATATGGGTATGAAAAGTGGAATCATTAAATGATTAAGTCGTGGATATGACTTGATTAATTAATATGTACTTAATGATGTGAATGGTTCCTACTCTAGATGTGCCTAGAGAACCGTGCACTTGAGGATTTTGTTGGAGCATACATATTATATTGAAGTGTTGGCTTGTGCTAAGCTCCCCGAGGTAAGCTCCTAGTTCTAGTTGACTGCTCTCTCTTGTGGCCCCACCATGATGGTGGGCATTATGGTTGTATTATATGAAAGTATATGGTATGATGTATATGTGCATTCATTCACATTCATATAGAAGTTATATGATCTTGATGTTATTATGATGCACTGATGATATATGTTATGAGGATCCTGGCTAGTGATCATAGTATGTAGGTTGCCTATGACTTGACTCTAGGAGCTATTTCATACAGAGGTTGTGTTGACTGCCTCTGACTTGACCCTGGAGTCACACAGGTGTAACCGTCTATGGCTTTGACCCTGGGGTTACACAAGGATAATATGATGATGCTACGTTTTTGCTATATGTTTGTATTATATGCTTTATATCTGACTTGTCATGCAGGAAGTGGGCTCAGGGGATTAGAGGATCCTCAATGAACCTTGAGCTTAAAGAGATGTTGTTATCTTACCCCGTTTGCGGACATTATTTCAGGTACCCAAAGCAGTGGTGATGCTTCTAGGGGCAAGGCCCCGCATTGGAGTAGTTGATGATGTAGCTGATATTTTATATTATGTTTAGACTTATGACGGCATGTAGATTTGTTAACATGCTTAATTATTGTGTTGAGATTATGTTATGGATTTATTTAGGCTCATGATTGTATCCTTAGAGCCATGGATGATTTTCTGATGTTATGTTTTAGGATTAATATAGACTTGATGTATACATTCAGTTAATTTGGGCATGAAGCCTTATTGTTTGTATTGACCCGAGAGGGAATCGTAGTCCGTGTAGGACTTGCGAGCTTTTTGTTTTAATTATAATTTGTAGGTCAACTGTATGTGTGGGACCATGTTCCCAGTAATCCGGAATACAGTCGTTATGTTGTCCGTGAGACTCCGTCAGGAATGAAACTTGATGTTATATTCGGATGGTCAATGGCCACTAATACTGGCTAATGGGATTAATTAGTAGATGTATGTTTTAGACTTACGCTTTCGCAGTATTCACATGAACATTTTTAGAAATGTTTTCTTAAAATGTTTTGGAAAAAGTTTACTCGTATTTTTATAAGACATTTTATTTATTTTTCAAATAAATTCTTCCGCTGTGTATGCTAGATATTATGTATGTTAACAACCGGAGTACTACGATGTGTTACATTCATGGTATCAAAGCAGTTTCACCGGGACGTTCACTGATTTATTGCTTAAGTGTTAACTACCTATAGAGTGTTTCTTTGAGTTCTTTGATAATGCATATGTCATCACTTGTATGAGCGTAGCTAACTCATTCCGGGTGTAGTTGTGTGCAATTATCATGGTTCCTCAAAGGAGGACCCGTCGGGTAGTTGAGGATCCAACACTGGATCCCGTAGCAGCTGCTTTAGGAGGTCTTCAGCAGACCTTGAATACTATCAAGAAAGCTAATCTGTAGAGGTTGGCTGAGGCCAGAGAGAGAGATATGGAGCACATGAGGAAGACCAGTGAGGATCTCATGACTCATAACAGATTAGCGAACGTGGAGATGATGAGACTATTATTGGCTGAGGTTCGAGCAGGACCTCCACCACCACAGCAAGACATACAGGAGTATTATAGGACACGAGGTAAGGATGTTGCAGGCAAGAATCTCTGTGGGAAGACTACTCCCTGGAACGGGAAGAGCAAGGGCTTGCAGGTGAAGCAAAACGGAAACAAGTCTCATAGAAATGGGAACTTTAAGAAGGAAAATAGAAGAGCTGAGAATAGGAAGACTCCTACTTGTGTTAAGTGTAGGAGGCTTCATTATGGTGTTTGCCGGATTGGGCATAATGTATGATACAATTGTGGTCAAGCAGGACATTTTTTTAAAGAGTGCCCTAGGAAAAGTGGGCAAGTTGTGGCTATTCAGGCTATTCCTATTTAGGCTATTTCGACTACCATTACTATTGAGGAGCATCCAGTACCTTCTGCTACACGAGTTTATGCAGTTACCCAGCAGGAAACAGAGAAGTCTCCAAATCTGATCAGAGGTACCATTTCCATTGATAGCCATGATTTTGATGCATTGTTTGACTCGGGAGCTATACACTCCTTTATTTCGGATTTTGTTGCGAATGGTTTAAACTTACCTATGTATGCATTTACGCCTCCTATGGTAGTGAAGACTGCCACCAGAGACTTGGTTTCCACTTCTTTGATGTCTAAGGAAGTCAAGTTCAGTTATGAAAAGAAAGAGTATGTGGTTGATCTGATTGTGCTTGAGGGTATGAATCTGCACATCATTCTAGGCATGGATTGGCTACTCATACATGGAGTTATGATTGATTGTTGTAGCAGAAAGAATTATTTCTCTGCTAAGAATGAGAAGAAGGACTCCCCATATTTATCAGTGTTGCAGATGATTAAGGCTCTAAATGCGGGAGAGGCAGGATATATCATGTTAGGAGGATTGGTTGGTGTCTCTAAGGAGCCAACTTCTAGTATCTCGATTGTATGTGACTTTGAGGATGTATTTCCAAAAGAGATCCCACAATTTCCACCAGAAAGGGAGATTGAATTCTCCATTGACCTAGTGCCTGATATGAGGCCTATCTCTTTGGCTTCATACCGGATGTCACTAGTGGAACTTGTAGAGTTGAAGAAGAAAATTGAAGATCTTTCCAGCAAGAATTTCATTAGACCTAATGTGTCTCTTTGGGGAGCACCAGTTATCTTTGTGAAGAAGAAGGATGGAACTATGAGGTTGTGCACGGATTACCGACAATTGAACAAGGTGACTGTGAAGAACAAGTACCCTATACTTGCAATGATGATTTGTTGGATCAGCTTAAAGGGCTTCAGTATTTTCGAAGATTGATCTTCGTTCCAGATATCATAAGATCCGGGTAAAAGCAGAAGCTATTCTAAAGACGGCTTTCCGATCTAAATATGGGCACTATGAGTATCTAGTGATTCCATTAGGGCTTACAAATGTCCCAGCGGTGTTCATGAGTATGAACCGGATCTTCAAACCTTACTTAAATCAATTTGTTGTGGTCTTCATTGATGATATTATCATCTACTCCAAGAACAAAGAGGAGCATGCAGAGCATTTGAGGATAGTTTTACAGATTTTGAGAGAGCATCAGTTGTATGTGAAACCGTCCAAGTATGATTTCTGGTTGTCTGAGATTCAGTTTCTTGGTCCCGTTATTTCATCTGCAGGAGTGGCTATTGATCCGAGTAAAATAGAAGCAGTATTGGATTGGGAGAGACCAAAAAATGTTACTAAAGTTCAGAGTTTTCTGGGTTTAGCAAGATACTACAGGCGGTTTATTAATGGATTCTCCAGAATTGCCTTGCCATTGACTAGATTAACCCAAAAGGGGGTGCCATTTGCATGGACCCTTGGGTGTGATATGAGCTTTCAAGAATTGAAGGATAAGTTGACTACCGCATCATTTTTGATTCTTCCTGACCCAGAAAAGAGATTTGAAATCTATTCTGGTGCATCCAAGTATGGATTAGGGTGCGTGTTGATGCAGGTGCGAAAGGTAGTGGCCTATGCTTCTAGACAGTTGAGACCACATGAAGAGAACTGCCCTACTCATGATCTTGAGTTAGTGGCTGTGGTTTTTGCATTGAAAATATGGAGGCACTTCTTGTATGGTGCTACTTTCACAGTTTTTAGTGACCACAAAAGCTTGAAGTACCTGTTCGATAAAAAAGAGCTTAATATGAGGAAAATGAGATGAATGGAATTTCTGAAGGATTATGAGTTTGATCTTCAGTATCACCCTGGAAAGGCGAATGTAGTGGCTGATGCCTTGAGCAGAAAAACCACGGGTGTGGCTAGCATTATGATTACAGAGTATGATTTGATTGAGGAGTTCAAGGATTTGATAATTTCTGTGACATCACTTGAAACTTCATATTTTATGACTACGGTTGAAGTCCAAAATTCACTGATGGAGAGAGTTAAAGCGGCCCAAGTGCTTGATGAAGGGATTGAAATGATGAAAGGGCAGGATTTTGTGTTTACCGATGCTTCTAACGTGAAATACTACAAAGATCGGTTAATTGTTTCGAAGGGGCCAATGGTGGAAGAAGTGTTAACATAGGGTCATATGAGTAAGTACATCATCCACCTTGGTGCAACCAAGATGTGTCAAGATTTAAAGTGGAACTTTTGGTGGTCTGGGATGAAGAAAGACATAGCCCAGTTTGTGAATAAGTGTCTTATTTGTCAGAAGGTATAAATTGAACATCAGAAGCCTTCTGCTTTGTTACAACCATTAGATATTTCGGAGTGGAAGTGGACGAGTATATCCATGGATGATTTTAGGCTCATGATTGTATCCTTAGAGCCATGGATGATTTTCTGATGTTATGTTTTAGGATTAATATAGACTTGATGTATGCATTCAGTTAATTTGGGCATGGAGCCTTATTGTTTGTATTGACCCGAGAGGGAATCGCAGTCCGTGTGGGACTTGCGAGCTGTCTATTTAAATTATAATTAGCAGGTCAATTGTATGTGTGGGACCATGTTCCTAGTTATCCGAAATACAACCGTTATGTTGTCCGTGAGACTCCGTCAGGAATGACACTTGATGTTATATCCGGATAGTCAATGGACACTAATACTGGCTAATGGGATTAATTAGTAGATGTATGTTTTAGATTTAACGCTTTTGCAGTATTCACGTGAACATTTTTAGAAATGTTTTCATAAAATGTTTTGGAAAAAGTTTACTCGTATTTTTATAAGACGCTTTATTTCTTTTTCAAATAAAGTCTTCTGCTGTGTATGCTAAATATCATGTATGTTAACAACCGGAGTACTACGGGGTGTTACAGAACCAATCTATGACAATGTAGATGAACAAGAAGAAGCAGAATCTGAAGAGGTAGAAATTGTCTATGCTGATACCGAAGAATCACTAGTCACTCGAAGAGTCTTGAATGAGGATTTGGTGAATGATGAAACGTGGCTTCGGCACACCATTTTCCACACCAAGTGCACCAGCGGGGAAAAGCATGCAGTGTGATTATAGATGGAGGGAGTTATGAAAACGTGGTTTCTACCACAATGGTAAAAAAATTGGGGCTTGTCTTGGCTAAAAAAAAGGAATGAGGTGAGGGTAACCAAAAGATGCCTCGTGTGCTTTTCAATTGGGAAAAAATATTCAGATGAGGTATGGTGCGATGTCATTCCTATGGATGCCTGTCAAATTTTATTAGGTAGGCCATGGAAATTTGATAAGAAGACAAAACATGATAGTTTCAAAAATACTTACACCTTCAAAAATGATGGTCGCCTTATTACACTAGCACCTTCAGATTGGAGAAAGGAAGCGAAGAATTCTCTGCTGTCCAAGGCAGAAATTTTAGAACTGACATAATTCGCAGATGTAATGCCGAAAGAGTTGTCGCCTGGATTACCACCTGAAGAAGTTAACATCAATAAAGACGATGCAGATTCGAGGGTGAATCTTTTTCTAGAGGGAGAGGATGATGCATTTGAGCCACCATAAGTTATTATAATTGCAGACGTTTCAGTTTTAAGGCCTTTTATGAATTTTAATAATTGCAGACATTTCTGTTTGCATGACTTTATGTTTTGTTTATGGTTATTTCCGTTTTGTATCAGTTTTTAAGACTATTGGTGGTCCTTTATTGTCAGTTACTTATTGTATTTCTTGATTAAAAAGCTTGTTAGAAGGATGTGAAAGGTGGACTTTTGATTGTTGAAGAATAATAATATAGCAGAAAACTTCTGCATTTTTCCTGAAAGCCTATTTTCCCTATAATTCTGCATCACTTATGTTCTATATTCGAATATGAAGGAGGGATTTGTTGGTCCCGGATGAACTCAAGAGTGGGGTGAATTGAGTTTTATAAAAATAATTTGCTAATTAAAAATTAACTCAAAGCATAAATCAAGATAAGGATATAGATATATTAACACAATATTTTATACGTCGAAAACCCAAAAGGGAAGAAAAATCACGGGCCCTAAAATCGAATACTGAAATTCAACAGACAACTCCAATATGAAACTTGTGTACAAGGAGTTCTTTAGTATCTTAGTTTTTTAGTCTACCCCTTACACAAATTCCCATCTGGTATCCTAGTTTTCCAGTATGAAATCCTAACCCTTTAGGATTTCAAAACCCTATCACACAAGGGTTCTCAAGTCACTGTCAATTTCCAAAGAAAAGAGATATGCTGGTATCTCAGTTTTCCAGCATAAGAACTGGTATCCAAGTTTCCCAGTACAGACCTTCAAAAAGATCAAGAAGAAATTTACAATTAAATGATTTATCTCAGTGCTTCTTTTTCTCAAGCATATAGGTAATATAAATTCCTATGGAGAAATATTCACTTTGCCAAAGGATGAATGTATGAATGAATATTCTTGAGAAAGCTCTTCAATTGATGCACAAGAAAGAATCCTAATCTTGAAAATCTAATTCTTTCTTTTCTTTCTTGTATATTCTTCCCTCCTCTCTCTTTTGTATTTTCTCCTCACATGAATAATATGCAATGAGCCCTATTTATAATAATAACATTTTCTCTCTCCTAAAAGCCCAAAAGGTATAATATTTAAATTTGAAATCTTTTACCCTTAAATAAAATTTTAAATGTAATTTTCAAAAATAACATTTCTGATTTTTCAAATAAAAAATACGTAAAGCTTAAATATCTTTTTCTAGTATGCAATACAATCCTAATCTAAATCTTTGACAAAGAATATTTTATTTCTCTTACCTGAAATCTAAAAGATAAAATTTATCCAAAACTTTCTGATCCCATGTTTTTCTCTCTCTTCATGATATCTTCCATATTGTAACACCCCATGTGCACCCTGTGTATTATCATACATATGGTGAATTAAAACCTGCTTAATTAATTAAAACATTGTGCGGAAGCTTACTAATTCAATTATAAATATATCCTGTGCAATTATCTCAATGTTAAACCTCAATGTATAAAAAGAAACTTTAGTACTAAACCTATATGTAATGCCAGCTCATGTACTATATAACCTCAAATAATATAAAAATACCATAGTACTACATTAAGTAGCCATGACAATGTGCTGATACATTATTACATAACTCAAGTCTCAACATAAAATACTATCTCAAGTGGCAGGGACAATCCCCCTGCTCACACAAATATAAATAACCAAGTCTGATTAAAACGTAACAGCATCAAGTCTCAGCATAAGTCATATACATAAAACAAAGTAAATCTCCATGCAAGCATACTATCAACTATATATCTCCGGCCTCTTGCCTCTAGGGTCCTCCATATAACTATCTGAACCTGAAAATGTGCCCCAGACGAGGTGAGATTTCTAAAAAGAAACCTCAGTAAGATAAGGGGTCCTCAAGGACTTTTTCGCCCCAAGCTCACTTACAGGTATATAATAAATTCAAAACAGATGAAATGCATGAGCATATTATAACAATTCATTCAATCAGCAATACTCTATATTCCACAGTAATATCTCAACAACAATAACTCAACAACAATAACAATATCTCATATATGTGAATGTGATGTATGCATATGTAGTTCGAAAACAGTAATTACAATGCATGATCATGTAAGGCATTTAAATCATGACAACATATCTTCTGCTCAACGAGCCAAATACTACAACTCATATCTCATTTGATCTATGCAAATGCGGTTCAACTGGCCAGGGAACAAGATAGGGTTTATGCACGTATGCAACCTATCTAAACGTAAGGGTCGCAGCCTTATGCCTTACACACCAGGGTCACAGCCTGATCGTGTAAGTAATCAACATCACATTCATACATTACATCAACAACAAAATTAACATATCTTAGGCATATATCAATGCATATATTATCTTTCATAAAAGCATACATGCATATTAACCACCCTCCCATGGAGGTCAGTGGAACAAGCAACAGATTAATCCGAGGACACGAAATCTTACCTTGCAAGCTAACAATCCCAACGAAGAGTCCAACCCAGTCCAAGGTCCACAAACAGCACTCGCACAGTCTGTTTATAACAGAAATAATCATTATCATTCATAGCCCAAGGTTTCATTAATTGTCTAGGACTTCCCAACTTGTTTTAAGTGATTTTAGGCTAATTCTGCAGGAGGTATTCGAATACTCCTCGATGAGTATTCGAATACTCCATGTCTCCAGAAAGTATCTGAATACTTTCACTAAGGTATTCGTATACCACATGGTATCTGAATACTTTCACTACAGTATTTGAATACTTCACAGTATTTGAATACTTCCACTAAGGTATCCGAATACTTTTCTTCCCAGAAAAGTATCCCAATACTTCTTCAAGAGTATTCGACTACCTGCTGATGAGTATTCGAATACTACACGAAAAGTATTCGAATATTTATCAGACAGAATGCAGGAACTCGAGCAGGTTTCTGCATAAATCCATTTTTAAGGGTCCAAACACGATTTGAAGTCTAATAACTCCATAAACATATATTCATTTATATATTTTAAACATGGTTCATCAATCTTTAACTTGAATGATCAAAGTTTCCCTTTTTAATGGTTTAATTAAGCTAAAATCATGAATATACAAGGGAGGTGATCATGGTATACCTCCAGCTTCAAAAACTCAAAAAATGGAACTGACTTGGAGCCTCCAACATAGCTCCAAGGTTTTGACTTTGCCAAGCCACGAATTTGGCACACAAGCTTGGTCTTTTACACTTACAAATGGCTTCTTGAAGCCTTAAATGCCAAGAAAATACTCCTACACATCACCACAAAGTTGGACAACCACAAACCCTCACCAACAGCAGCTCACACTCAGAAATGATATACCAAACTCCCTCACAAGGTTATCCAACTCAGTGTTTGCAAGACCAATGGAGAAAAATCAATGAAAAGGTGATGACTTGGTTGGTGGCAGCCAAGGTGGAGCACTAAGGCAGCTCAGAATTTCACGTAGAGGGGTTAAGGTTTCTGACCTAGGTTAATGTGCCACCCAATATATAGGTGCACTTAACTTAAATCATCGGTATTAACTCTAATAGCTACGTTTATCATTTTAATCCCAAACTTTGAATTCTGAACCTAGCTATTTTTCTAAGATTTATCGTATTTTTATTATAATTTTCGCAGCACTTTGCCGGTATGCGTTTTTACGTAGCCGGTATCAGTCCTGATGCCAGTTCTCATTATTCTTACTCCAAACTTGTTATGTCAATCCTAAATATTATTCTAGTAATATATAGATACATTTTATAATTTTTTGGGATACTTCATCAGTACGCTCTTATACCGTGAAGCAGAACCGGTATTTGCACTTTTCGTCAGAAAACAACTTTCAACATTATTAAGTCCTTATATTAATTATCCAAGTCTTCTCATAATTATTCTAGGTCAATTATGGAATTATTTCATAAATTCATATTTAATTATTTAAATTCCTAAATTAACGGTGCAGGTTCTTACACATATCTTTTCAAATTTTCATGCAATCTTCAATTATCTTGAATACTTTTCATATCAGAATAAAGGCTTTTTCACCCTTTTGCCCCTCATTAATTATTTAATAACCAATTTGTCCCTTATTGCAAACTATCTACCAATTTGCCCCTCTTTAATCGTTTAAATTGAATATTTAATCGATTAAATGGTGAAATGAAGATTTAATCGATTATATCTTGAACTTAATCGACTAAATCTTCCTCTTTATCAGAAGAACAACCTTATGCATGGAAGATTTAATCGATTAAATAGGGAGATTTAATCGAGTAAATCTTCAAGTCAACGATTTTTTGCCTATTTTGACCATTTAATCGATTACATTTTTGGCTTAATCGATTAAAGAGGGGCAGATTGATAGATAGTTCTGAATAAGAGGCAAAATAGTTATTAAATGATTAATGAGGGGCAAAAGGGTGAAAAAGCCTCAGAATAAATATTATTCTAAAATCTCAAATAATCAGCTTATTAGTAATTTTAAGGCAATAAATTATTATCAATTAAATTAACATTAAATTGATTGTAATCATCAAAACATATTTTAAATCAATTAAACAATTAGGTATAAAAAATATCCAACAAGATTTAGTTTTTTTAATGCAAAAGTTTTGTTACACAAAGAACAAATTAGATATGTTTATGGAATAGATTCCAGAGAATCATTTTGTAGCAAAATTACAAGGTTAAAAAAAAGGTTACCCGATGGGTCATCTAGTTTTGACCCGCGTCAGACTCACTTTAATTTACTCGGTGGGTTATAGTCTATGTTGCACCGACACTGACACGGGACACGACATGCCGATACGTTAATTCTAAAAAATGTAATAATTTGACATGTTGGGACACGTTTTGATATTAAATAATATTTTTAATATATATAATATAATTTATATTTAAAATATATAGCAGTCATAATAAGTCATATAACCAATTAAATATTCAAATTTCATAACATAAATATAAACAAAAATAATTTTTTGTCCCTTGTTAATTTTTTATGTCAAATTTCATAACAGAAAAAAATTGATTTATAAATTATTTTTTTATGTTTAATTAATAAAATAAAATTAAGACTAAAAAAAAATGTGTCGGATGTGTGTCGGAGCATTGACTACGTGTCAGAGAGTTGACCACGTGTCTCAAAATTTTGACCGCGTGTCGAACGCGTGTCGGAACGTGTCGGTGTCCGACACGCATCTTTAAAAAAAAGGCGTGTCCAGGTATCAAAGGTTATAGTGAGTTGACAATCCAAAATAGGCAAATTAAATGTGTTGATTTGTTTTATTAGCTCTAAATGCTACATTTTTTTCCTATATTTTAATTAAATTAAAAAATAGCTTATCATAAAATTGTATTACATTTTTTTATTTTTAAATTTTTTTTTTTGTACTTATTTTCTCTTCTTTGTAAATAATTGAATTTTTTATTTTTGTATCAGTCGGATTATCTTTGACCCAAAATATAACAGTCAACAACAAATTAATTTCTTGACATTAATATATTTTTTAGGTACCAAAACTTTAAATATATTATCTATTCATATTATCTTTCTCTGTATGCATTATATTAAAATATGATAATATTTTGAATAAAATATAATTATATTAAGTGTTGTATGGAAACTAAAATATTAAAATATAACTACATTGAATGTTATATTAAAACTAGGACATTCTTTAAATATTTTTTTCATGTATAAATATTGTGTTAAAGTTATAACATTTTCCATCAAGTATCTAATCCAATTGTTTTCTTGCCTTCTCGTATCCTAAACCTTGTTTTTTGCTCCCCTACTTGAGGGTTATTCATCATGGACCTGTGTGCTCGGTGTTCTGGAGGCTTTCCAACATGGGCAGTAAGGGATCAACCTCGAGCATGTTACCAATGTGGCGAACTTTTTTTCTCAACTAACCCTCCCATTCTTGAGCCCCATCATCTTTCGAGCTCTATACTCCAGGAGTATGCTCCACAACCAAGCACTCAACTCCAGCAACATGCGCAACCACTGAGCATTACACTCCAGCAGCAGGCTCAAACCGCGAACACTCAACTCCAACAGTAGGCTCAGCCTCTGAGCACTCAACTCCCACTGAGTGTTCCAGCCCCAAGAACTCAGCATCGGCGACATGGTCAGTGTTAGTCTGTTGACCATAACCATCCTCGTATTCGAAATAAGCGCACTTTTGACCCTGGTCTTTCTTTTACTCGAGAGAAGCGTACTTTTGACCGTAACCATTCTCCTACTCTTGAGTAATAATGATGGTCGTCGTTATTAATGTTATATTTAGAAATTATTATGTTGTTTTTAATTTTGACCTTATTAATTATTATTGTATTTTAAAGTTGTTGTAAGTTTAAAAATTATAATTTGACTGGGGTTTGTTTTGATAAGCTTATAAATACCCCTACAAATTACATTGTTAGTTACTTTTGCATTAATTCTAGATGAAATAAAGAAATTTTTGGCTAGTTATGGTTGAATCACACTATTTTGTTCTTGATTTTAAATTACAAATGCAGGAAGATTTTCAATTGTTTATGTGATAATGGTATCATTGTCTTCGACATAATTTATGATAGCTTGAAATGATAACATTTGGTAAATCAAGTTGTGAGTAAAGTAAAATAATAAGAAAAATGTAAATTAAATGAAGGTAGACAAATAAAATTTGATAATATTAAGTTAGGTCAAATATATATGTATATAACACACACACACACATATATATATAGGGCATGATCTTCTTAGACTGGTGTAAGAATAATAAATCTTACACTCAATCTTAACCGTTATTTTTTGATATTTGACGATTATAATTTATTGAAAATTAATAATTATTTAATGAGAATAATAATAATTAATTAATGAGAATAATCCAATTAATTATAGTCATTTTATAGATGGAAATCAAATATGAAGATTGAATGTAAGATTTATTATTTTTATACTGGTGTAAATTGGTCCTATCACTATGTGAAGTCAAAAGAAAATATAGCAGATCGATTATATTATTGTATAAATGGATTATAAATAAGAAGTTGCAAAAGTTGCGCCTCTTACTTTGCGAATAGTAGCGTCTTTTCATTTTCAAACAGTCACGTCTCTTTCGAAAAGTCATGCCTCTTCTCCTATGATCGTTCACCTCTTATATATACCAGTGGTTAGTGAATTCCAATAACCAAGTTTTCTGACTCCTTACCAAAACTCTACCAAGATTAACCATCTCATACTGCCTTGGTCTGCGATTGATCAACGTTCGTTGTGTTCGCTAGTGTTTTTTTTTTTTTTGCCACCATCGAAACAAAGGTAACACGTTCTATCCTTGGAGGCATTTGTCCATGAACCTTAGGCACCGTTGAGGGGGCAAAATTATCTTAAGGACATAGTATTCAAGACTGGGCTCAGGTTAATTTCCTGTAAATAGATATATATATATATATATATATGGGGCAGTGGGAGAGCATATCTCCCTCCACAAACATCCAATTGAGACGAGCCATACACCATTTTAAAGGTTGAAATGTCAGATATGTTGTGTCAAAATTTGGTACTATTTGAAGCTGTGTAGCATCCTGTAGGTTCAAATGTGTGAGGATTGCCCAATTTGGTCGAGTGCAGGAGCTGTTCGGGTCCGCTGCTTGCAAAAGTGGTTTCTCCCTTAATTCTTACTAAAATTAGGCTTATGATACATCAAATTAAAGCTCAAGTTGTCTAGTATTCTGTATAAAAATTTGAGAGCAATTGGTTGAGTAAATTATGCAGAATCGCAGAAATGGTGAGGGAGGTTTGGCACTCCGTTTGGGATTGGCTAACAACTTTGCTTGTCTAACTTCAAACTGTTATAACCGGAGTTAGAGAACTCCAATTGAGGCGTGTGATACCTCGTTGGAAAGGTAATTTAGCCTAGTTTAACATACTAGAAGATGAGAAACTCATAATGTGTTGAGAACTCACAGTAGTGGAAGACAGAAAAGCATACTCAGTTATAGAAAAATCGTAAAAGTGAGATTTATGCTATGTGGGTTTATCGGAACCCCTTAGTAACTTAAAATAAGTAATGTATGATATCTAGGTAAGTATTATATTAATTTCGCATATAGATTTTAGTTATGATCACAGTTTATATCATTATGTTTTATATTGTTTTCAAACACTTACGTAATAAAAAGGAAAAAGTTTACTCGTTTATTTAAACAAACTATTATGATTGTAATTGTGCTTAATATCATAATCAATGTTAACAATACTGATGTATAATGGAGTGTTACATTTTATGATATCAGAGCAGTTTAGTAGGGAATTTTGATTATGTATGACTGTGTTTTGTGTTGTATAGCTGTCTGTAGACTCTTTATGAATGTATATGTGATTTCTTAGCGTGGGTCTGATCAGCTCATTCCTTTATGTTACATGTATAGTTATCATGAGGAGGATTCATGGCGGCCGTGTGGCACGAGGTGCAGATCTGCCATCGCCTGATCCGGTTGCTGTAGTATTAAATGCTCTGCAGACGGAGACGTCAACAAATAGAACTATGACAGAAAACCTGATGAAAGCTAATTAGGATCTGATGCAGGCTTTTACGGCTGAGATGAGGGCTGAGAGAGCTGCTCATAGGAGGGTTGATTCTCCTCCTCAAACGACTACGGTAATTCCTACACCTACACCATTTGTTACACCCCATCTGGGGGAGAGTGGGGCTAGTCATCACACTGGTGAGGCTAGTCATTTTAAATGTGGTAAGGTTGGTCATTTTGCTAGAGACTGTTACAGAAATATTGGGTAGGCTGCGAATCTGCAGGGCTTGCCATCTGTTCCTACTGTGAGACTGAAAAGGCACTTAATTTGGTAAAAGGTATAATCTTTATTTCTAATCATGACTTGTCTGTTTTGTTTGATTCGAAAGCGACACATTCTTTCGTTGCGGAATATGTAGCTATGGGGCTAGGTTTAAACGTAACAAAGATGGATCCCCCTATGCATATTACTACTGCTAGAGGAAATGTCAGTGATTCCTCCTTTATTTGTAGAGGTGTTGAGTTTCTTTATGAAGGCAGGGGTTATGTTGTTGATTTGATTGTCTTGTCCCTGACATCTATTAATCTGATTTTGGGTATGGAGTGGTTGTCTTAATACTGCACAATGATTGATTGCTGCGAAAAAAGGTTGATATTATCTCCTGAGAAGCTCGCTGTTTGTCTGTCTCTTTATTTATCTGTCTGTCAAACTGTTAAGGCCTTGAAGACTGGTGATCTGGGTTATGTATTACTTGGTGATGAGGAAGAAGAAATTGTGAATATTCCAGTGGTTAGTGAATTTATGGATGTATTTCCTGA
Source organism: Gastrolobium bilobum (assembly GCF_033153095.1). Lineage (NCBI taxonomy): Eukaryota > Viridiplantae > Streptophyta > Magnoliopsida > Fabales > Fabaceae > Gastrolobium > Gastrolobium bilobum. Next base: position 49,050 of record NW_026899873.1, read on the forward strand.
TGAGATACCGAAATTTCCACCTGAGAAGGAGATTGAGTTCTCCATTGATCTGTTGCCTGGTGAGGAGCCTATCTTTTTGGCTCCATATCGGATGTTGCCACTAGAGTTGGCTGAGTTAAAGAAACATATTGAGGAGCTATCTGCAAATAATTTTATCCGGCTTACTTTCTAAAGAAGAAAGATGGTAGCATGAGACTCTGTACTGACTATCGACAGCTAAATAAGATTACTATTAATAACAGGTACCCTTTGCCAGAAATTTATGATCTTCTGGACCAACTGAGGGGTGCTTGTGTGTTTTCTATCATTGACCTTCGATTTAGATATCACCAGATCCAGATTAAGTCGAAGGATGTGCCTAGAACGATGTTCCAAACATTTTGAGTACCAGGTGATTCCATTTGGGTTTACTAATACTCTGGCGGTGTTCATGAACTATATGAATAACATTTTTAAACTATATCTGGACCAGTTAGTTATTGTATTCTTTGATGATATCTTGATTTATTTTAAAAGTAAAGAGAAGCATACGGATCATCTGAGGTGCAATTTCTCGGTCATGTTATTTCTTTTAGTGGTGTTGTGGTGGACCCGAGTAAAAATAAAGTAGTAAGTGACTAAGAACGACCTAAGACTGTGACTGAGATCAAGAGCTTTCTGGGTTTAGCTGGTTATTACCGTAGGTTCATATAGGGTTTTCGACAATAGTACTTCCATTGACCCGCTTGACCTGAAAGGATACTCCTTCTGTGTAGATCCAGGAATGTGAAGAGTGTTTTCTGACACTGAAAGAGAAATTGACTATTGCTCTTGTGTTGACTCTTTCCGATCCGGAATATGAATTTGAATTGTATTGTGATGCTTCTAAGAAGGCTTGGGGAGTGTTCTGATGCAAGAAAAGAGAGTGGTTGCTTATGCATATAGGCAGTTAAAGCCTCATGAGGAAAATTATCTGACTCACGACTTGGAGCTCGCTGCTATTGTTTTTGGATTGAAAATCTGGAGACTTTTTTTGTACGGGATGAAGTTTGCTGTGTTCAGTGATCATAAAAGTCTGAAATATCTGTTTGATCAGAAAACGCTGAACATGAGACAATGGAGATGGGTTGAATTCTTAAAGGATTATGACTTTGAACTAAAATACCATCCGGGGTAAAGCGAATGTGGTGGCAGATGCTTTGAGCAGAAAATTCGTTACTTTATCTAGTACGATGATGTGGGATAATGAAGTAATTGAGCAGTTCATAGATTTAAGGATAACTGATTTCTTTGTGGGTAGAGTTTGTGATATTGAGTTGACTAGAATTGAGAATGAATTACATGAAAAGATAAAGAAAATCAAATACAGAATGATAGTGCTAAGTATTTGAAAGGTCAAAGTGTCATATCTTGGAATGAACATGGTTTATTGTTGTATTAAGGCTGAATTGTTTTGCCCAAGATGTTAGTAAAGTAGGTTATGACAGAGGCCCATAAAGGTCAGTATGCTATTCATCCAGGTGCGACGAAAATGTATCAATATCTAAAAGTGAAATTCTTGTGGCCTGGGATAAAAAAGATGTGCAGACTATGTATCTAAGTGTTTAGTTTGCCAGAAAGTTAAAATTGAACATCAGAAACCTGCTGGTCTACTTCAGCCACTTGATATACCAGAGTGAAAATGGTAGAGCATCTCTATGAATTTTGTAGTTAGTTTGCCTCGGACTCAGGTTGGTTACGATTCAATTTGGGCTACCGTGGACAGACTTATGAAGTTTGCACATTTTTTGCCAGTGCGAGTTGACTTCTCTACTAAGAGATTGGCAAAGTTCAATGTGAATGAGATAGTATGACTTCATGGGATTCCTGTTCGTATTGTGAGTGATCAGGAACCATAATTTACTTCACATTTTTTGGGAGCTTTGCAGCACGCTTTTGACACTTAGCTCAGGCTGAACACTGCGTATCATCCGCAAACTGGTGGTCAGACTGAGAGGACCAGACAGACGTTTGAGGACATGCTGAGAGCTTGCACACTGGAGCAGGATACTGCTTGGCGTATATACTTGTCATTGGTAGAATTCTCGTATAATAACAGTTTTCATTCCAATCTGGGCATGGCACCGTATGAGGCATTGTATGGACGAAGATGTCGGACTCCTACTTGCAAGACTGAGGTAGGTGATAAAGAGAGATTTGAGCCAAATTTTGTGTAGGAAATTGCCATACAGATTGAGATGATAAGAGAAAAATTGAAACGGGCACAGAATCGGCAGAAAAGTTATTAAGATAATAAACATAGACCGCTGGAATTTGAAGAAAGGAAACATGTATTTGTGTGGTTATTTCCGGTTACGGGTGTTGGCTGTGCATTGGGAGTGAGAAAATTGAGTCCTAGATTTATTGGTCCATATCAGATTATGAAAAGAGTGGGATTAGTGGCATATCAACTTGCCTCACTGATGAGTCTCCAATTTACTATGTATTAAGGGTCAATATGAGTGTGAAATTAATTTAAAAGTAAGTAAAAAGTATGAGAATTATAATTAAATTGTTATTTTATTCTCAATAATATTTTCGTAAGATTTCTGATATTTTGCAGTAATTTCAGCTCAATAAAGAGATAAATTAGAGATACCAAGTAGAGTTGCTTTGGATTTCTGAAAGATTTGAAAGATTGATTCAAAGATATGATTAGAAATTCTAGTGAAGATTCTATTGAAGATTCGATCAAGATTTGAATCAGAAGGAAAATCTTTAACTTACCTCATATTGTATCAGAGAAGATTGGACCAAGATACAAGATGAAGATTTGATCAAGATTTCTAAGCAAGGAATAAACTCTATAAATAGAGACCCAGACCCCATAGCAAACAACCTTTGGCTGGAGAGAATTCTTGGAGGCTCACGCTGGATGTAACACCCCGTATATATCCGGTAATGATATCATAGTATCGTATTAAGCTGCGCTTAATTAAAAATGCAGAATATCTTTTTCTTTTCAATTATGATGTCATTATCATTACCAGCTTGCTTAATGAATCGATTAATAAAATATTACCTGTATGTAGATTGCAAAAGACAGCTAACTGAAATACCTCATAACATAAATAATATAAGTATGTCTCTAGACACGGAACTACAATACGTAGATCGGTCCAACTAGCAGTTTATACAACTCCAACTATAAGTACTAACATCAGTGACATGGACAATCCCCATGCTCACACAAATAAGGCAACAAAGCCCACATCGTCTCAACAACAGCAACATAATAAAAGTAAGCTAATACATCAAGTCAGCAGATATAACCAGCATCTAACATGTCAGCATAAATAACAGCAATATCATCAGCTAAGCTCTGGCCTTCTGCCGCCAGAGACATCAGCCCCCAAATTACCTGAACCTGAAATAAGAGCCCCAAACGTGGGGTGAGATCTCTAAACAAGAAATTTCAGTAAGACAAGGGGTCCTCAAGGATCTTCCACCCCAAGCTCACTTACATGTGCAATATAAGTTCAAAAGCAGTTCATCAATATCGTTTCTAAAACAGTGCAATGCATCAGATAATCATGTCATGTGTGTCAATACTATTCTACTGGCCAGAGAAATGCAGAATTTATATACGCCAAATACCCACACATAGTGCAAGACGCCACTTGCATCCACCCCGGATCACCGTTTTGTATGACGCCACATACTCAGGCTTACCGTCAATATGGAACAACACATGCATATTAAAAGCCATTACACATAAAGCTCAACAGCATTCCAAATATATCAAAGCATGTAACACAACATGCATATAACCATTCCCCCATGGGGCACGGTGGAACTACACAATGGCTAAACCGAGGACACGAAAGCTTACCTAGCAAGCTAACACTCCAAGCCAAGAGTCCAACCAATCCTCAAAGTCCAAACACAGCAGAATCACAATCTAATATGGACCAATAATAAATCAATAAACATGCACTACAAGCGTACATCATAAAGACAACGCCTTTCTTATACGTTTTACGTCTTGAGGCTTCACACAAAGTCATAAGCCCTTAATCACTTGATTCTGACTTAGTCCAATTAATACAGAAGTTCAACTTCCTCAATCTAGGGTCCACAAACCCCCAAACATCAGTTCAGGATGAACAATAAACTACTGTACCTCGCAAACCCAGAATATCCGGATATATGTCGGGAGCATATCCGGATATCAATATCCTGATATCTCACTGGCAATATCCGGATATCCATATCCGGATATCCAGATCCCCATATCCGGATACCATATCCGGATACCATATCCAGATATCCATATCCGGATATCCATATCCGGATATTTCATGATGAAATATCCGGATATTTCGCGACAGAATGCAGTTTCTGCATTTTGCGAAGATATCCTTCCAAGGTTCCATTTTTACCGATTACAAAAGCCTAAACATGCATTTCTAGGTGTGTTTAATCTTACCCACCCTTAAGTTGTCAACTTAGCTCATTACATGCATCAAGGTTCCATTTTTAAGCATTAAACTCATGATCAAAGGTTGGTACAACATACCCAAGCTTCAAACTCAGAACAAAAGGCTCTTGGAGCTCACTTGACACTCCCAAGGTTCAGACTTCCACTGCTCACGAAAATGCTACCAAAGCTTGGCCCTTTCCTCACAAAGGAAGCTTCTTGGAGCCTCCATACACAAGACAAAGGCCCCAACCTCACAACTCAAAAGACTCAGCACCTTAACCTGACAAGGCAACTCACTCAATTCAGAAAAGAAGGCTTAACATTCACCCCAAGACTCAACCACACTCAACCAAGGTGTTTAGATGAAGAAATCATGAAGAAAGATGATGTCTTTGGAGGTTTCTAAGTAAAAATGAAAATGACCAAGAGAGGGAAAGGTGGCAGCAGTCAACTCACGCATACAAGGCTGGAAGATCAGCCTAGGGTTGTGTGCAACCCTCTATATATAGCCACTTAAGCAATAAACACATAGTATTAACTTTAACTGCTACGCTTAGCATTTTAATCCCAAACTCAGGGTTCTTAACCTACTCAATTTTACAAGAATTGTCATATTTTTCTTATATTTTTCGGAGCACATTTTCGATACGCGCTTTTCCATAGCTAGTATCAGTTCTGGCACCAGTTCTCATTATTTTAATTTGAAACTCGTTTTAAAAGTCCTATATATTATTCTAGGAATATTCATGCACTTATTATAATTTTCTGGGATACTTTGCCGGTACGCACTTATACCGACTAGCAGAACCGGTATCTGCACCTTTCGTCAGAAAAGCAACTTTCAGCATTATTACTCACTTACTATAATTATTAGAGTCTCATAATAATTATTAGGGTCAATTATGGAATTATCTCATTAAACTCATAATTAACTGATTAATTTCCTTAATTAACGGTGCGGGTTCTTACATTCACTCCATCTTTTTAGGATTTTGTCCTCAAAATCATAATATACCTGTCTCGGAAATCGGGATACTGCTGGAGAAGCTCGTCCTCTTGCTCCCAGGTACACTCCTCAGGAGTCCTTCTTGACCATTGCACTTTGACCATCGGAATGATCTTGCTCCTCAGCTGCTTCTCGCCACGATTAAGAATCTTGAGTTGTCCGACGGGAGTTTTCAAGTTCTCCCGAACCTCCACATCATCAGGTTGCACCACGTGCGAAGGATCCGCTACATACTTACGAAGCTGAGACACGTGAAACACGTCGTGGATGTTGGCCAAGTTCGGAGGCAAGGAAAGTTGGTAGGCAACAGGTCTTACTCTACGAAGAATCTGGTATGGCCCAATAAACCGTGGGCTCAGCTTCCTCACTCCGAGTGCCCGTCCAACACCGGTGACAGGTGCAAGTCTCACAAACACGTGTTCACCCTCACTAAAATCCAGTGGACGATGCTTGACATCGTAGTAACTCTTCTAGCAATTCTGCGCCTGCTTCAGCTTTTCTCTGATCATCTGGATCTGCTGGGTAGTATCTTGAACAAAGTCCAAGCCAAACAACTCTATATCTCCAACCTCAGACTAGCAGGTAGGTGTATGACACCTTCTACTATACAATGCCTCGTAAGGTTCCATGCCCAGGCTAGCATGGAAACTGTTGTTATACTAAAACTCCAAAGTCTGGATAGTCTGCTCAGTCTGTCCATCAGTCTGAGGGTGATAGGCTGTACTCAATCTCAACTGAGTACCAAAAGTTCCCTGCAGCGCCTCCCAAAACCGAGATGTGAACTTCGGGTCCCTTTCACTGATGATACTCTCGGGCACCCCGTGAAGCCTCACGATCTCGCGAACATACAGTTTGGCCAACTGCTCAGTAGTGAAGCTCACCTTCACTGGAAGAAAATGGGGAGACTTCGTCAGTCTGTCCACCATGACCCATATCGAGTCACAGCCAACCAGAGTCTTCGGCAAACCCACAACGAAGTCCATGGAAATGCTCTCCCATTTCCATTCCGGAATCTCAAGAGGTTGAAGTTTACCAGACGGCTTCTGATGTTCAATCTTCACCTTCTGGCAGATCAAACACTTGGACAAATACACAGTTATGTCCTTCTTCATTCCTGGCCACAAAAAATTCCTCTTTAGGTCTTGGTACATCTTTGTAGCACCAGGGTGAATAGTAAACTGTCCCTTATGGGCCTCCGCCATAACCTCTTTGGTCAAAGGACCTCGAGGAATCACAACACGCTTCTAAAACAACAGAAGTCCATCCTCATTCTAAGACACACCGTCTTGGTTCTTCACGTAGTCGAGATACTTTCTCTGCACTTGCGACTCGTTGATCTTCTCCATAAGCTCATTATTGACTCTCATAGTCTCCATCTCGAGAAGTGCACCCCCAAACAAGGAAGTCTCCTTCAGGTCTCGAAACTTCTCTATGATGTCGAAGTCACCCACAGTCAAACTAGATAGACTCACAGATTTCTGACTCAAAGCATCAGCTACCACATTGGCCTTGCCAGGATGGTACTTCAACTCAAAGTTGTAGTCCTTCAAAAATTCCATCCATCTCCTCTACCACATGTTCAGCTCCTTCTGATCAAACAGATACTTCAAGCTCTTGTGGTCACTGAACATCGTAAACTGCATACCGAACAGGTAATGCCTCCAAATCTCGAAAGCAAAAACAATCGCAGCCAACTCCAAATTATGAGTCGGGTAGTTCTCCTCGTGAGGCTTCAACTGCCTCGAAGCGAAAGCAACAGCTCTACCAGACTGCATCAACACACAGCCCAGCCCTCTTCCAGAAGCATCACAGTAAAGCTCAAACTGCTCCTCAGGATTAGGAAGGACCAACACAGGTGAAGTAGTCAATCTCTCCTTCAACGCCTGAAAGCAATACTCACACTCGTGAGTCCACACAAATGGAGTCTCTTTTCGGGTAAGGCGAGTCAAAGGGAGAACCATCGTGGAGAAACCCTTTATGAACCTCCGATAGTAACATGCCAGACCTAAAAAGCTTCTCACCTCTATAACTGTCTTGGGCCTCTCCCAATCTAGCACGGCCTCAATCTTGTTGGGATCCAATGCAACTCCATCCGCTGAAATCACATACCCCAGAAACTTGACTGATTTGAGCCAAAATTCACACTTAGAAGGCTTAGCATAAAGCTTTTTCTCCTTCAGCACTTGCAGAACAATCCTCAGATGCTCCGCATACTCCTCCTCAGTCTTGGATTAAATCAGAATGTCATCAATAAAGACGATCACAAACTGATCCAGATACGGCTGGAAAATCCTGTTCATGTAATTCATGAACACTGTCGGCGCATTGGTGAGTCCAAACGGAATCACCAAATACTCAAACTGACCGTATCTCGAACGAAACACGGTCTTAGGGACATCCTCCGGCTTCACCCGAATTTGATGGTATCCAGACCGAAGAACAATCTTGGAATACACGCAAGCACCCCTGAGCTAAACCAACAGATCATCAATCCGAGGAAGAGGATACTTGTTCTTGATCGTCACCTTGTTCAATTGCCTGTAGTCGGTGCACAATCGCATTGTCGCATCCTTCTTATTCACAAATATGACCGGTGCTCCCCAAGGAGACACGCTCGGCCGAATGAAATCTTTTGCCGAAAGATGCTCAATATGCTTCTTCAGCTCAGCCAACTCCGATGGCCACATCCGATATGGAGCTAAAGAAATAGGCCCCACACCAGGCAACAAATCAATGTAGAACTCTATCTCCCGCTGTGGCGAAAACTCAGGAATCTCCTCAGGAAACACCTCGAAGAACTCCCCCACCACAGGAATGCCAGTGATATCCTCTGTGTCCCACTCACCAAACCTCCTAACATGACATAACCCAATGCCCCTGCTCTCAAGGCCTTCCTAGCCTGCAGCAATGAAATATATGGTGAGGAACTAGCTGCGAAATAACACGGAGACATCACCACGCGCTTTGCACAACAATCAATCAGTGCACAGTTTCTAGACAACCAATCCATGCTCAGAATAATCTCCAAGTTGGCCATCGGTAATCCTATCAGATCCACCGAGAACTCACGGTCGTCCCACTGAAACGCTACATCGCGATGTACAGTGGTAGAATCACATATTTCTCCGGTGGCGGTAGTCACCCGCAATGGTGGAGAAAGCACAGACATGGGCAACTCAAGCCCCAAGGCAATTGAGGTAGCAACAAACGAATGCGTAGCCCCGAAATCAAACAATGCATCAACAGCAATACCACCAATAGACAAAGTACCTCTAACAAGGTTCGGAGCGCGGTCCGACTGCTGCCTATCCAAGGTGTACACACGCCGAACAGAAGGTGGCACCGCAGGTGCCGAAGTAGAAGCCACCGGAACCATCTGCAAAGGAACTGTCTGAACAGCTGCAGCTCTCGCCGTCGATGAGGGACAGTCTCTAGAGAAGTGGCCCTCCTTGCCACACTAGAAATAGTTCAACTGACCCGAAGCACAACGACCAGCATAGTCCTTTCCGCACCCCGCACATCTCGGAGTGGAGGGAGGCCTAGCAGAACTCCCCTGCTGTGAAGCAGCCCTCTTGAATAGACCAGGCGCCTGTCTAGTCGCCAGCTCTTTACCTTTGCCCTTCCCAGCAAACTTCCTGTCCTTCCACGAAGAAAGAGCAGGAGTGGAACTAACAGTCCCCTTGGTCTCGTCGACCTTGGCCCTCTTGGCCTTGCTCGCAATGCAGACATCCTCAATATCCTTACACTGCTGAACCAGTGTACCGAAAATCCCTCGAAGCAGCTCCAGCAATATGCTCAGCAATCACCTTACTAAGTCCTCTGCGAAACTTTGCAGCCAGAAACATCAGAGTAGGAAGAACCATCCAAAAGTGCACAAACTTCACAAGCTCATTAAACTTGGCCAGGTACTCGTCAACAGACATCGAGCCCTGAACCAATCTATCAAATTCCCCCTGCTTCCTCTCCTGTGCATCGTAGGGAAAGTACTTGCCCAAAAAGAATTCCTCGAAGAATGGCCACGTCATGACATGACCCTGCATCTCATAAGCACGAGAGGTGTTCGTCCACCACTCATGGGCATCGCCCTCCAGCATGTAAGTCGAGACATCAGCTTCTGCGGGTCTGTACACTGCATAACCCGAAATATCTTGTCCAGCGCCTGTAGCCATCTCGCTGCAGCAACAGGATCCAAAGACCCATCAAACACAGGTGGCTTATGCTTCCAGAAAGCATTCAGCCGACGATCAATCACATCATGATCTTCAGCAGGCCCCACAAGGGTCTCTATCGTCTCGGCGACATGAGTAGCACTGCCAATGTGACTCAGGCTCTCATCCTGAACACTAGGTGGTGGAGGCGGCAGCGGCGGTGGCGGTGGAAACTAACCTACAGCAGGACTAGCCCTCATCTCCTCCAACATGACTCTCATCATCGTCATGTTCGCCATCCTGTTCTCCTCGAGGACATCCTCAGTGGTCCTACGGTTCGCTTCACGAACCTCTTCTGCGGCTATCCGGTTCGCCTCGCGAACAGCGTCCATCATTGCCGCGTTGGCCAATCTAGTGGCCTCCTGATCGACTAACCTAGCTGCCTGCATCTCAGCCGATGCAGTCAGGATAGGATCGAGTTGATCCTCAGAAGTCTCTCGTGTTCTCCCGGACCTTACCATGACTCTGCACAAGTTACACAAATTATGAGTTGATCAGGCTCACACAATGTGATCACATATGCATTATCAGAATAAAATTTGACAGAGTAAACACACAAGATAGACGCAACCAAACATCCTAGCTATTGCAATACATACAGGCTTTTCCCTCGAACCATTGATCTGATACCATAAATGTAACACCCCGTATATATCCGGTAATGTTATCATACTATCGTATTAAGCTGCACTTAATTAAAAATGTGGAATATCTTTTTCTTTTCAATTATGATGTCATTATCATTACCAGCTTGCTTATTGAATCGATTAATAAAATATTGCCTGTATGTAGATTGCAAAAGACAGCTAACTGAAATACCTCATAACATAAATAATATAAGTATGTCTCTAGACACGGAACTACAACACGTAGATCGGTCCAACTAGCAGTTTATACAACTCCAACTATAAGTACTAACATCAGTGACATGGACAATCCCCATGCTCACACAAATAAGGCAACAAAGTCCACATCGTCTCAACAACATCAACATAATAAAAGTAAGCTAATATATCAAATTAGCAGATATAACCAATATCCAACATGTCAGCATAAATAACATCAATATCATCAACTAAGCTCTGGCCTTTTGCCGCCAGAGACATCAGCCCCCAAATTACCTGAACCTGAAATAAACGCCCCAAACGTGGGGTGAGATCTCTAAACAAGAAATCTCAATAAGACAAGGGGTCCTCAAGGATCTTCCACCCCAAGCTCACTTACATGTGCAATATAAGTTCAAAAGCAGTTCATCAATATCATTTCTAAAACAGTGCAATGCAATAGATAATCATGACATGTGTGTCAATACTATTCTATTGGCCAGAGAAATACATGATTTATATACGCCAAATACCCACACATAGTGCAAGACGCCACTTGCATCCACCCCGGATCACCGTTTTGTATGATGCCACATACTCAGGCTTACCGTCAAGATGGAACAACACATGCATATTAAAAGCCATTACACATAAAGCTCAACAGCATTCCAAATATATCAAAGCATGTAACACGGCATGCATATAACCATTCCTCCATGGGGCACGGTGGAACTACACAATGGCTAAACCGAGGACACGAAAGCTTACCTTGCAAGCTAACACTACAAGCCAAGAGTCCAACCAATCCTTTAAGTCCAAACACAGCAGAATCACAATCTGATATGGACCAATAATAAATCAATAAACATGCACTACAAGCGTCCATCATAAAGACAACGCCTTTCTTATACGTTTTACGTCTTGAGGCTTCACACAAAGCCATAAGCCCTTAATCACTTGATTCTGACTTAGTCCAATTAATACAGAAGTTCAACTTCCTCAATCTAGGGTCCACAAACCCCCAAACATCAGTTCAGGATGAACAGTAAACTACTGTTCCTCGCAAACCCAGAATATCCAGATATATGTCGGGAGCATATCCGGATATCAATATCCAGATATCTCACTGGCAATATCCAGATATCAATATCCGGATATCCAGATCCCCATATCCGGATATCCATATCCAGATATCCATATCCGGATATTTCACAATCAAATATCCAGATATTTTGCGACAGAATTCAGTTTCTGCATTTCGCGAAGATATCCTTCCAAGGTTCTATTTTTACCGATTACAGAAGCCTAAACATGCATTTCTAGGTGTGTTTAACCTTACCCACCCTTAAGTTGTCAACTTAGCTCATTACATGCATCAAGGTTCCATTTTTAAGCATTAAACTCATTATCAAAGGTTGGTACAACATACCCAAGCTTCAAACTCAGAACAAAAGGCTCTTGGAGCTCACTTGACACTCCCAAGGTTCAGACTTCCACTGCTCACGAAAATGCTACCAAAGCTTGGCCCTTTCCTCACAAAGGAAGCTTCTTGGTGCCTCCACACACAAGACAAAGGCCCTAACCTCACAACTCAGAAGACTCAGCACCTTAACCTCACAAGGCAGCTCACTCAACTCAGAAAAGAAGGCTTAACATTCACCCCAAGACTCAACCACACTCAACCAAGGTGTTTAGATGAAGAAATTATGAAGAGAGGTGATGTCTTTGGAGGTTTCTAAGTAAAAATGAAAATGACCAAGAGAGGGGAAGGTGGCAGCAGCCAACTCACGCATACAAGGCTGGAGGATCAGCCTAGGGTTGTGTGCAACCCTCTATATATAGTCACTTAAGCAATAAACACACAGTATTAACTTTAATTGCTACGCTTAGCATTTTAATCCCAAACTCAGGATTCTTAACCTACTCAATTTTACAAGAATTATCATATTTTTCTTATATTTTTCGGAGCACCTTTCCGGTACGGGCTTTTCCATAGCCAGTATCAGTTCTTGCACCAGTTCTCATTATTTTAACTTGAAACTCGTTTTACAAGTCCTATATATTGTTTTAGGAATATTTATGCACTTATTATAATTTGCTGGGATACTTTGTCGGTACGCACTTATACCGACTAGCAGAACCGATATCTGCACTTTTCGTCAGGAAAGCGACTTTCAGCATTATTACTCACTTACTATAATTATTAGAGTCTTATAATAATTATTAGGGTCAATTATGGAATTATCTCATTAAATTCATAATTAACTGATTAATTTCCTTAATTAACGGTGCGAGTTCTTACACTGGAGATCAGGATTCCACTGAAGTTGAAGACCGTAGATCATTGATTCTTCATCTTCTTCTTCTTCTTTTTCTTTATTGCTTTTATGAATTCTTTTTATTCTTTTAATTTGTTTAAGTCAGCTATGTCTGGCTAGTTTGTTTTGAAGTTGGGATCACGGACCCAATGTGAATCCTTTATATTTCCTATATTGTTTTTATAATTTAATTAGTTAGTTTGTTTTATTCTACCTGATTTAATTTTTCATATCCTGTTTAGAACTGATCACTCTAAATTATAGGACTTTGAGGGTTAGAATTCACAATAGACATATTGGGGTTTTAATTTGGACAAGGGTATAATAACAATTTGTGTATGATCTAGACATAAGCTTACATAGATTGCAGACTCATAATTCATTTGCTTAATGCTTAATTCAAGAGGGATTACTAAGACATTAGAATTCTGATTGGGTTAAAGGGTTGAAATCACTAAGACATTAGGGTTCAACTATTTTATAGGGAAATAATGAATTGTCTGAACAAACGAATTAATTAATTATAAAATACAATATAGGAATATAAGGGAGGATCGGAGGTGAAGTGCATCCTGGCTACAGTCTTTTTACAATTCCAATCAATTTCATATTTTCTTGATATTCTTGACATTCTTGATTTTCTTGCATGCTTTTTAAATATTATTGTTTTTAAATTTATGTTTTAAACTTCCAACCATCAATTACTTTCACAACCAAAATCAATTTTATTTTCCAACTTAAGGGGAATAGTTAAACTAGTACTTGGTGCATTAATCATCGTGGGAACGATACTCTACTTGTCACTTTATTACTTGGAAGGATCGGTATACTTGTCATAATCGCAACACTCACCTCCCTAGTTTCCCAATCTACATGATGTTTTTCATGTGTCACAGCTGCGTTGTTATATTTTGGATGAATCACATGTGGTGATACCAGATGATAAATACGGGAGAATCTGAAGACTCCCGTAGGTCCTGTTGATAAACTTGACCACAGTGAAAAAAGACTGAGAAGTAAAATCATTCTAATGCTAAAGATTCAATGGGAAGGACGCACACTTGAGGAGGCTACTTGGGAGCGGGGGGATGTGATTCTCCAGCTATATCATGAGTTAACAGACATGTATGATTTAATTTTGCGGACAAAATTTCAAAAATGAGGGGTGAATATAACACCTCGTAGATTTAGAACATATAGTTATAGTTAATATAAGGATTAAAGGGAAGGATTAGTGAAAATCCTGAATTTAACAAAGGATAAAACGGTAATTTAACAAATATGTAACCCTAAACAGTAAAATGTTAGTAGAAGGTGTCAAATGGGAAAAACAACCCTGAAAATGGATTCAGAACAAAAATTTGAGTGATTAGGCAAGTTTTTGAAAATTTGATGAATAGTATTTTTACCGGGTAAAAATACAACAGTACAGTTGCACCAAAAAATGTGCCGAGTGAAAATTGAGCTCTAGGTTTGAATATAAGTTTGAAAAGATACATAGGACTACGAATTATAATTATTGATGAAATTTGACCTAAATTAGGATTTTTGGGAAAAACGTGCCAGCAGTGCACATATCGGGTTAAAATAGTGATTTCATCGAATGATCGAAAAACTCTGAATTCATCTGTCCAGGGAAAATTAAAGGACTTTGGTGAATGTTAAATTTTGGATTTTATGGATAGTTTATAAATTATTTGGAGATTAGTGGTTTAATGGGAGATTTGAAACAATTTGAATTGGGTGATGTGTCAAGTGAGACCCACCTAACTTAAACAACTAAGGCCACATGTCCATTTCACTAATCCAGCTCCATCTTCCTTCCCTTCTCCCTTCAAAACCCGTGGCCATTGTGCAAGAAAGGGGGCAAAAATTGGTTGCTTGATTTCTCCGCCAATCTTCCACCAAAATCATGAAAACTTTATATGAAATTGTAAGTAAACCACATAACAAATCTAACCCACGCCTCCTTAGCTCTTGAAACCCTCTAGATTTTGAGAAATTTCATACCCATGGCTACGAAATTTTGAGGAGTTTGGTGTTCTTGGAGTTGATTGCTTGAGCAATTGCTTGGGTACTGTTTGTAGGAGTCTTGTGCCTCGATTCTTGGTAAGTTTCACCACTTATTGTTGGTTGATCGGTTTATTTAGCTAAGTCTAGAATTGATGTATTTATTGCATTTCGAGTATTTTATTTGTAGTTATATTTGGAGAATTGTAATAAAAGTATGATAGACCTTGTGTAATCTATAAAGCATGTATGCAATGGAAGGACAATAGGCCTATTGTAGGTTATGATTTATATGTCAAATGATATGAATGCATGAATTGAAATTATGTGATTGAAATGAGTTTTAAGTTGTAAATGAAGTTAAGTAATTGATTATAAAGCTAATGATAATGATGTAAAAATGTTGTGGGTTGTAAGAGCACCAAGATTTGTTGATCCTTGTGTGCCACCCTTGTCAATTAGGTACATTTTGAAGAATTAGAACACACTTTAGTAAACTGGGATAAGTTAAATAAACAAAGGAGATGTTATCTAATTTTCAAATAAATAAGCAGTTTTTAGGCCAACTTTGAAAGAGCATATCTTTCTCTACAGATGTCCAATTGGACGAGCCATATACCATTTTAATGGTTGAGATGTCAGGTATGTTGTATCAAAATTTGGTACCATTAGGAGCAGTGTAGCGTCTTGTAGGTTCGAATGTGTGAGGACTGCCCATATTGGTCGGGTGCAGGGGCTTTTCGGGTCCCCTGCTTGCAAAAATTGTTTCTTCCTTAATTCTTACTCAAATTAGGATTATGATACATCAAATTAAAGCTCAAGGTATATAGTATTCTGTATAAAAATTTGAGAGCAATTGGTTGAGTAAATTGTCCAAAATTGCAAAAATAGTGAAGGAGATTTGACACTCTATTTGGGGTTGGCTGACAACTTTGCTTATCCAACTTCAAACGGTTATAACCGAAGTTAGAGAACTCCAATTGAGGTGCGTGATACGTTATTGGAAAGATAATTGAGTCTAGTTTAATATACTAGAAGATGAGAATTTCATAATGTGTAGAGCACTCACAATAATGGAAAGACAAAAGCATACTCAGTTATAGGAAAACCATAAAAGTGAGAATTATGCTAAGTGAGTTTATGGTAACCCCTTAGTAACTTAAAATAAGTAATGTATGATAGCTAAACATGTATTATATTAATTTCGCGTATAGATTTCAGTTATGATCACAGTTTATATCATTAAGTTTTATGTTATTTTCAAATGCTTACGTAATGAAAAGGAAAAAGTTTACTCGTATTTTTAAACAAACGGTTGTGATTATAACTGCGCTTAATATCAAAATTAATGTTAACAATACTGGTGTATAACGGGCTGTTACACATATAGTCAAATAGAACATGGTCAAATATAAAAAAAAAAAACTATTTAGAAATCAAGCCTTAGGCTTTTTTTTTACATATCATGCATATAAGCCTACAAACTGACATATATTATATTATTTATTTTAAATAAAATAAATTCATTATTATTTAATTATTTTGAATAATAAAGTAATATTATTTTAATTATTGAATGTCTAATAGGCTTAAACAGGCTAACAGGTTTAGGCAAAAACTTTTGATTTTTAAATATATACCAGACCAGACGTATAATTTGGACCTACACAAACTAACAGATCAAGGCAGGTCTAAAGTATTTTACACAGGTCTGATCTATTTAAGCCAAAATCTAAGCCAGTCCAACCTATTTAATCCCTTAGGTACGAAGCCTCTCCCCCACTCCACATTGTAGATTGAGATGATTTTCGAAACTGACGGTTCTTTAATAAAAAAAATATCATGGCGAGATTAAAATCTTAATGGCTAGAAATAAATAAATACAGTAGGCTAATACAATTAGTCGTTACTATTTAGAAGTTTAAGTTAAAAAATTTCAATCTTTTTTTTTTCCAGTAAAGCGCAGTTGATAGATAACTAATTTTTTTAAATATGCTGATAGGGGTTTGATCCATAGTCGTGTGTATGAAGAAAGTTTTGTTGGAAGAGATTTATCTATAGCTGGTCTTCAGATGTCGGCTGGAGAATACCTTAGAAAAAAAAAATCAATGTGTTTCACAAAAAATAAAATAAAAAATTCAATGTTAAAATTGATGTATCATGGGCTTTCCTTACTGGCATTAAGCAGGGACATTATGTGGCTTCGGAATATGGTTGTTAAGTTATGATATGTGAGCATATGAACATAACTCTTCAGATGCAGGGGCTCCTATAGGGCAAGGCTGAAAAATTAAAGTTCGTACCTTAGGTTTGAACTTGTTTTTGATCTTATAATTTTTTTTAATGTTATATTAAGTGAGGAAGAATATTTTTACTACCAAAATTTTTTACTATTAACTTACTACCTATCTAATCACCATTGAATCAAAGAGAGAGAATGTTAAAAAGTTTTTGAAAAAAGAGAAAATGTTGATCCAATGGTAATTAGATAGGTAGTAAGTTGGTAGTAGAAGATTTTAGTAGTAAGAATATTCCTCCTCATATTAAGTATATACTGTATCATATATTTTAGAAAACAACATTATATTTTTGAATGGTAATATTTAATTTAGGGCCTTATATATTTTTATTTTCTTGATATTAATGAATCTTTTTTATTTTTTTCTTCCTTCTTATTAATTGGTTTCCAGGTAGTAATTTTTTCTTATATTTTTTATTTTTTCACTCTCATTTTATCCCTTTACTATTCATTATCAATTTTCATCCTTTTGAATTCTCATTTATTTCATTTTTGATGGTATTCTTTATCATGAACATAAAGTTATACAGACTATAAACTTTTATCAATAAAAATATTTTTTTTTAAATGAAAACTTTAGCATCTATTCCCTTGTTACGTTCTTTTTTTATTCTCAAATTACAAGATTGATTTTTGAAGAAATTTTAATTGCAGTTACACACTTACACAAATATAGGATAGAATATTTTACTTTTTTTTTTTTTATGCCAACTCTACATACTACTCTACATATTTATTATAAAAGAATATTTGGAATGAAATAGGACATATATTTCTTAATAAATATGTCGTTCATAAGAAGAAACATGACTAAAATATTGATAATAAAAAGAAATTTTAAGAACTTAATTAATAATATTACATATATGTACAAGTTAGAAAATAAAGTTTTATGATAAATACTTCCAGGAGCCTCATGTTCTGGCTGATGGTTATGCTGCTAGTTTTTCTAGCTTGGGCTAATATTTTGAACTTCCCTCCTTTCTTTCTTATATACCAAACATATTATGTCAATATAGTCAAATTCATAAATACGATTAATTACGAAAATTGTCCCACCTTAATGGTATTTTTAAAATATTGTGGTGTGGGCACATTAAATGCCAGGTTAAAAGGCATTAACAGTGAAAATGACATAATGAATTAATGTGATTTGAAATGATCGTTGCTGCATAAAATTTGAGTATCGCCTCCCACCACTGTGGAACTCGTTTTTTTCTTTTCCCCAACTAGATGGGTCAAAGAGCCAGCACAGAAGAGCAGCGATAAAAGGCTTCAAAATTTTCTCTTTAAACCAAAATACCTAGTTGTGCTGACAATATGAAGGTCTATTGCTCATTTTTCGAAAACACAAAGGGCCAATATGGAACTGTGAATTGGGCACTAAAGGGCATTTTTAATAGCAGACAGATCACAGAAAGCTATAAACTACAATAAGTTCGTAAGTAGTGTTGTGTCACACATTTCGTGGAAATTAAAACTTCTTGCAAAATGAGAGTCTCAATGTTTGGTCATTGTCTCACTAATTACTAAAACAAAAATTGATTATCGTCTTAAAGTTTGTATACAGGGTTTTTTTTTCTCCAAGCTCTTAATTAAGACAAACAAAAAGTCAAAAACCTGCAGTGTGTCTGTTTAATTTTCGGGAAAGGGTGGGGGAAAATCAACAATTTTTTGTGTGGCTAAATCAATTGATTTTAAAAAAGTAATAAGATTACAACAATGTTCCATGTTCTAAACCAGTTGGATAGTTTTGGATTTTTATGACGGAGAAAAAAGGAAAATTAAACTTTTGGTACCAATAAGTTATTATTATTATTATGTGATGCTTATTTTTAATATGAACTTTTTTTAATCGATCCTTATACATAAATCATTTTCAATTTGGTTATGTCATTTCATTTGTAAATGGCATTATGTACTCGTCTTCCTTGTATAACAAAAAATGACATGATAATAAGTTTTATGGTTAAATTATATTTTTGTTTTTTCGGTAAGTTTCATTTGATTATTAGACGAAAAAATATTGATATATCTGTGGTTGAAGATGCATGAAAAAGCAATATTAGAAGTTGATCTAGAAGTTATATAATACTATCATCAAACACTACTTGAAAATAGGCAAATAGCAACGAGTTTTTTGCGACAAAAAAAAAATCAAACGAAACTTGTGATGGAAATTATGGCGGATTAAGTTTTGCGATGGTATTGGGCCCTTTTTCTCGTCACGAAAAAAACAGACGCACACACAGTCACATTGTCGTCGCAAAATGCGATGGATTAATTTTCCGTCGCAAAAAAGGAAAATTTGCAACAAGTATTTGTGATGGGTTGTTTTACGACAAGCGTATTCATCACAAAAATAGGGAGCACATTTTGCGACGTGTGTCCAATTTTATCTGTTATAATTTGCGGTTGTTATTCTGACGATATTTCCAATTACACTTTGCAATGGATTCTACAACAGTATATTGTGGTAATTTGTGATGGTACTAACTTCCATCGCAAATTTTAAAATATAATGACATGCATATAGTTATGCACAAAGTGCCAGTGTCAATCTCTAGCATAATATGATATGCAATTAAAATAAATGGATCACATAAATTACATAGAGAAGATGACTGATATGCAATTAGCAACATATATAATACCGATCAAAGTAGAATGAAGCAGCAACAAATGAAGAAATCTTTCATAAATAATCTTACATGTATCTTCTACAAATGAGACATAGACAATTGACAAGATCCTTGGTAATGGTACTTCATCTTTAAGAGTATAGTTCTAGGTTGACTTCAAAAATGCAAAAGGAATAGGGAATTTAGGAAGGTGTGTAGCTATATGCGGGGGACGACATATATTAATAAGCGAAGTAGGCGAAAAAGCTATCCTAGCAACATATATTTTGAAAATTATGCATAAGTAGTATGACACAACCATAGATTTGAGCTCAACAAATAACTTGAAGACATCAAACTTTCATGATATGGAGTTTAGATATTGGTGAAGGAGCAGGCACTATACCAAATAAGTGATCCATCCATTTAACTTGGTAGCAGAAGCTCGATAGCAGTCTTCAACAAGTCATCATAATTTGATTAACAACACAATCTCCTATGTCGATGGTCGCATGATAACCTAACATAATATATATTATCAGTGGAACCTCTGAAGTAATCATTCTCAGCATATCCTACAACATGAATGGGAATATCAATAGTCTCTTCACATGAGGTTAAAGAGTTGGTCTAGTACCATTTCGGTTGATACCATGATGTGTCATTTCCATCTAATGCCCCCGATAAGTCACGGTATCACAAAGAATAGGCAGATGCTTGAAATTGACACAATGATATAGAAAGAAATGACAACATGCAATTCGTTCACTCTTAATATAATTTTTTCATCAGGCATGTCATAACAAGACATCACAAAATCAACATCCTCATCAATTACTGCAATGATTAGGTCTTCTGTACCTGAAGCCACACTTTTAGTGAGACTTCTTCATTAAGGATTTCATGGTAAAACTTCACAGAAATAAGATTCTCATCAATTAATGCACTAATTTGGTCATTTGTACCTCCAGCCGCATTCTTAAGAGTTATAAATTTCTTAATATTTGCAATGGAAGAGGTATTCCATCACAACTTGTGACGCAATTGCAACAAAATTGAGAATTTGCGAGGGTGCATAAACCCATCGCAATTTGTGACGAAAATTTTCGTCTCAATATAGAAATAAAATTAAAGGCTTTTTAAAATTTAAAAATATTCGAATTTAGAGGGATGTTGTCCACCGATGCTTTACAACGGATATTTTCGTCACAAATACAACAACATTTTTGAAATTTAAAAATTCAAAAAAGTGCCAAATGCTGTGATGAAATTATTATTTGTCGCAAACTACAACGGAATTTGGGAGGATAGTTGGGTTTGTTGAACGGCTGTTAGGAAATTGAATGATCATTAATAGACTACTTGCGTCGGGTTTTGTTACGAAAAAAGATGGAACGTTTACCATCAAAAAGTGAAACGACTTGCGACCATTTTTTGCGATGAAAATTGATGATTTTTCCATCACAATTGGTAAGTTATGTTGAAAAAAATAACTTTTCACTTTCATCTCTCACTTTTTTTTTACCCTATATGTTTTGCCCTTTTCTTTAACGGTCTTTCTGTGTGTGTGTGTGTGTGTGTGTGTGCATTTGTTCTCATCACCGCCGGTCGTTCTTCCCATCATATTGTCTCTCACGGGCGGCATTTCTTGCAATCACCCACGACTGTTCTTCTCATCATTTCTTCTCTTCAATTCTAAAGGCGTTTCTTCTAGATTTCACCGACGATCGTTCTCGTTCAGTTTTGCCATCACTGACGATCTCCGGCTCCAATCATTACATTTCCAATGGTCTCATAATCAACAGTCGAAGCTCTAATCCTTACTTTTCCATTGCCGATCCCCAAAGCTACAGTTCCATTGAGAAGGTCAATTTTGTTACATCTTCCTCTCTATTCTTATCTTTGATACTATTCCCGAACATTATCGTTGCTCGCAATGAGCTTACTATTGCTAGACAGGTATAAAATTTGAGGTTAAGAACTTATTGTCTTCCCTTGGAAGCTAACTGAACCGCTAAATTTGGTGATTTCCTAAATTTAGGGGAAATGGAACTAGTAACAAATGATCCCTTAATTTGCGATATAGATAGCTTTTGTAAAATAGAGTATAGATTAAAATTGATTCTTGCTATATGACGGTTATTATAATTATGCGTTGAATATGGTCCACTGTTTCTTTATTTTTTAATTTTGTTATCTCTATTTTTTTACCTTGGTTACTTGTAAAAAAATTTGGCCAAGTGATATTTAGGGGTGTGCATGGGTCGAATTGAACTGAATTTTTTGAAGAGCTGAACTGAATTAGTTGAAACAGTTCAGTTTAGATTGAAAACAATTCAGTTTGGTTGGAAATCGGTTCAGTTCGGTTTAAAAATTGTTCGGTTCGTTTTGAAATCGGTTCGGGTCGAACCTATTCTGAAAAAAAAGAAAAAGAAATAAAATTAAAGAAATAAAAAGATAAAATGATTCGGTTCAGTTCAGTTAAAACTGGTTCGGTTCGAAAACGGTTCGGTTCAAAAGCAGTTCGGTTCTTGAACTTGTTCTTTAAAAACCAATTTGTTTCATGAACTAGTTTTCAAAAATCGATTATTTTAAGAGCAGTTCGGTTCAATTCACAATTCATGTATTTAAGTTGTTGTTTTGGTTCATATATTTAAGTTCACAAAACATTAAGTTTCATCATGAAAATGTTAACTATATTGATACTTCTAAAAGGAAGTTTTTTTTCCTCTGTTTTCATGCTTGATTGACTCTCCATTTATCTAACTAGTTTTTTCCCTCAACTTAAGAAAAATTGCTTTAATTTACCATGTTGATCCTTACTTTTTTTTCAATATGCAGCCTATGATTATGCTATTTTAGTTAATAGGCAGGACATCCTGATTCATGCTTACTTTTTATGTCTTATTTTTTAGTCTTTAGTCATGCCATTTTATTGTTGAACCTCCTCCCCCCCCCCTCCCAATTAAATTGGGTGCTCATATTCTCTTAGAAGTATCCATTATGTAGTTACACTAATTACTTTATCATCAATGTTTATATTATGGTTAGACCCACTTCTTGCTATGTAAAACCCAAAAAATAAAAGTACTTTATAATACAATAAGTTAATAATTATAATAAATTATAAATTAGTAGTAATAATAATAATAATGTGTGTGTGATATATATTATTAGGACTAATGATAAATTGTGATTAATTGAATTATTAATTGATTGGTCATTTATGCAATAAATGTTTGATTGATAATGTGATTAGATATGATGAGTTAGTCATAGTCAGCCTTGAGTTAATAATGAATTAGTTATGAGTCAGCAATATAATAAGCTATAAGAAATTAAGAAGAAAAAGAAAATAATTGTATGAAGTCCATATCTGAACCTAAGACTTTAGCTATAAATAGAGGCCTAACCTAACCCTAGCCATC
Organism: Gastrolobium bilobum; assembly: GCF_033153095.1. Taxonomy (NCBI): domain Eukaryota; kingdom Viridiplantae; phylum Streptophyta; class Magnoliopsida; order Fabales; family Fabaceae; genus Gastrolobium; species Gastrolobium bilobum. Next base: position 72,205 of record NW_026899873.1, read on the forward strand.
CCTTAGTATTTCTCTTCTTCACCTTTTCTTACCTCAAAATTTTATTTTACTTAATTTATTTTTATTTTATTACTATTTTTAATTTGTTACCAATTGCTTCTCTGCTCAAATCATTATTTCCCCTTTGGTTACAACCGCTTCTTTGCTCAAATCACTTTCCATTCTAGAGTTAGCAAACACGAAGACCAGGTAATCCTAGTACTTAGAAATAGGTTAATTATATGAATATTATTGAGAACATCATTGAGTTTAATTTTTAGGTTAATTATATTTTAATTATACAATTATTTATATTAAGTATTTGATCTGGAAATTATGGTAATTGATTTGAAAATTGTACTCTTGGATAATTGATTTAGAATTATACTCTTGAATATTTAATTTTGAAATTATGATATTCCTGGATTTGGAAATTATGATGGATTTGGAAAATGATATTCTTGGATAATTGAATTTGGGAATTATATTCTTTGTAAAATTAACTTTCCAAATATATGATTATGCGTGATTAATTAGTAGTAATCTTAATCCCTAGGTGTTGTAGGTTTATTGTGTATGACATTTTATTGGGTGTGTCCTAATCCTCTAGGAATAATAGATTAATTTTTTTATATGAAATTTTGTCTAATGTAATCTTGACTGTAACACCCTCCCTTGTATGCATCCAAGAGAGTTGTTTGCTAAGCGGATTAGAGTTCTTTAATCATATTTTAGAGACTGAAAATCACTTTTACAATGCCAATTAAAATAATTTTATTTTTGAAATCGGGTTCGTCACAAAAATCCGAGTATACTTTCAAAATTTCTCAACTACTGAAAATATAACTTTCCTGGCAGACCTTGCTGTCTTTAAAAATTCGTATAGAATTCACTTCAACGATTCAAAAAAATATTCTTTGTAATATAGAAACTAGACATCCGGGGCTTCGCGTTCATATAAGATAATAGTAATTTGAAGTTCGTTTGCCCCTCGAAACATAACTCGCAAAATAAGAGAGAAAGTAGTGGAAATATCACAAATGTCCTGGCTGGTAAAATTCATAATAAATCGATCTTTCAGAATTTCTTTGCAAGGTTTATATATAATGAAACTAGACACCTGGGGCTACGCGTGCATATAAATTATAAGAAAATCGGAGGTCCATAGCCCCAGTACGACAACTTACAAAGTGCTCGCAAAGACTTTTCAAAACTCAGCATTTAGATAACATGTCAAAATCCTTTTCGCAAACGTTTCAACATCTGTTTCCAAAATACTTGCTGGTAATAAAATCGTAATGCAATAATGAAATCATAGTTCACAGTAATAAAAGCTTCTCAATTTCATACAGTCATCCATAAAATATCACATCAATAGCAGCATGCCCAAACAGTAGAAGCCAACAGCAAATATCCAAGTCCTCAAAAGCTTTTACGTCGTCCTGCCATTTTGTAAAAATAGCAGCCCCAAAGGGGTGAGAGAAAATCCCAATAGTGTGGCAACAAAACCATAATGCAACAATATTAACTAGGCACAAAATCATAAATAGTCACTTCAAACATTTAATCCTTTTCATCATATATCATAACGCGTATATAACGCCCTTTTTTCCTTTACGCTCATAGCACCGTCGTGCGCGTAGCATCACAGTGGGTATTCCTAATGGCTCCCATGAAGGTGAATCCCACTGTGGAACCTATGCGGACTGAAGCCAAGTGTCCCATCTCCTGGTACCAGACATGCCTATATGATGCATGCTCAGTCACATGTTCTCAATACAAATATATATATTCAAGATGTCATGAATCAAGTATACATGCCATGTTATGCAATCGCACTCAACAGAAAAATGTATTATGATGTAAAATGCATGCATATATCATATCATCCTTTCATATTCTTACCATTGGCTCATCATCATCATAACATACATAGGACAAATGTGAGCAACACATCACAATTCCATACACTAGCCAATAGTCACATTAGGTAATACCGCCTACACATACCTTGTGAGTCCAAGCATTATTCCGACAGCCAAATATCAATCAAACAATCCAATGAGCTAGGATCTTGCGCACCTAATCAAATAGATATATATATATTCAATCAGAATTTATTTCATGACACCATATACATCACATAGAGTTCCCCGAGGTTTAGAAGTCTTTGCACCTAATTAAATCAATTACCAAACAGAATTTCGTTTTATTATTTCCTATACAACAAATGTAATTTCCACGCTGCCAATTCCTAAAGTTCCAACTGAAATGCCAAGCTTCAAATACTAAATTAATTCCTTACTTGATTGCTTTAATTTTTCCTCCATTGTTAATTAGTATCGAACTTCAAATTCCTTATGCATGTACCCTGGTTTTATGACCATCTCCTAGAGGCTACTAATTTATCATGTACCTCAATTGCCTATACGGTTTAGGGGTCATTAAGTGGCCTAATTCAAGCTGTCTACCCCTGCTATGGTACATAGACAGTTTGGTGTCAACCAGATATAATGCTTCCATTTGCTTATTATGTTACTGCCTACGTTTTATCCTAACATTCGTTAACAAGTGACAAAACTTCCAAGGAACCTACACATGCAGATTTGGTTTTAGGCTAGTAACTAGGTGCATAAAGTTTATTTACTAACATGACCCCTTTTCCTCAAGCTCAAGGGTACTTTATTAGACCTTTACATGTTGTCTACAAAATTATCAATACAATCAAGATAAAATTCCTTAATCTAGTTCCCTAATTGCTAATACTTGAAATTTTCCAAGAGTTCACCAACCAATTCACGTTATCATTTCTAAGATAGAATTTCCAGCAAGCCATTATCCAATTCAAGTTATTATATCCCAAAACAGAATTTTAGTCTATTCTTTGTCCAGAATTCAAGTGCATAAGATTTGTTTATTTCCATAGCATTTCCTATAGGGCGTATAAAGGCAGGGACAAGGTCTTACACAAGCTATACCTACAATTTTAACATCAGTAACGTTTAATCAGCCTTCATTACCCAAGGACCGGTTTCAACCATATTAAGGGATTAGGTTCCCAAGTTCCTTAAACATCAACTTCTACTTACAGAATAATTTCAAGGCCGTCCAAACAGAATTTAAAACATGCAGTGTTGTGTAATTATCTTTCTAATAACAGGGCAGCCAAACAATTTTAAGTGGCTAAATCCTAGTTCACAAAATTCTGATTGGGATTAACATGTACCACTCCTAGAACAGTTTATGGACAGAATCAATGTAAGAGAAATTACCAAAATGCAATGTCCTCCTTGTTAACCGTGAGTGAACCGAAAGGTGAATGGAGGATGATGCAGAGTTATTATAGGTGTTCCTCCTCCAAGCAGCTTGCGGTTTTGAGGGGGAAGGAGGCTGAGTTTGGTCTAGAAATAAAATGATAGGAGTGCAGCCTTGAAGTTCCACCAATATCGCACAAGGTTGATGAGGCTGGCTTCAAGTCAGCGAATAGAAGAATGAGGAATGAGAGAATATGGCTCTTGTGTTGTTGTGTCTCACGGTCAAGAGGACAACAGGGGCTGAGTTACGTTCAAAGGGAATAGGAAAGAGAAGGCAGTGTTTTACTCCTTCAATCAGCGCATAGAGGAGTGATGTGTGAACCCAAAATTCTGATTCAATAATGCAAGCAAAGAGAAAGGAACCAAATAATGATAATGCAGCCTTTGCCCTCATTGGGCGCAGGGTAAAGTGGCCGCCCTTGGGCCAATAAGATCTCATGCAAGGAGATCTCTCTCTATCTATTGGGTGAAAGGGGTGGTTTGCTTGGGATACTATTACAAGTAGTCTGAATTCTTTACTCCACACCATGCGTATGACACGAGATAAAAATTTGGATAAAGGTTGTCATGGGTTTCTCTTTGACCAATAAAGATTAGGTATGCAGGAAGATTTTACTTGAGTAATTGGTGATGAGACTTAATGAATATAGAGCTGGACATAATTTTTCTAAGACTTGGGCCATCGCCCTCTTGGGCTAGTTGGACCCTAATAACTAAGCCACATTATTTCATGTAATTGACTAAATGTCATCTAGAATTTCATGACATGTTGCACTTTAACTATTTTCCTAATACTTATTACTTCATGTAAGGTTCACTTGTCACATAAAATATGTATATATATTAATTATTAACTCATGTTCCCACTAGGTAGTAATTAGAATTCCTACCTAAGTTATAATTAATAATGATCCTACCCCTTTGTACTAGTGCCATGAATCTTTTAAAGTATTCACAAATGCTCGCCTATGATAAACACAAAATAATTTTCCTACTTAAATTAATCCCAGTCTACACAAATTAAATTCGAACATTAAATCATGTTTCACATTCTTAATTATAATTTATACAAGTTCCTAATTATGCGGGATGTTACACTCTCCCCACCAAGTTTGAAGTTTGTCCCCAAACTTCGTCCTACCATCTCTGCTAACCACTCAAAACGAATGCCAAACACACATGCATTCATGCAAGACATTATATCACATTCAGCTGGACATCTATAAAAATTATCAATTAATTCAGAGTGATACAGTTAACTTGTTCTTCACCTATTACCCAGACAATATATGACAAAATTTTACTTGCATGTAGGGGATAAAATTTTCCTAGGGTTATTCACAACAACAATTTTCTGGTTTCAGTTTAAATAACTTTTAATACCACACTGCACAAAGATCAAATAAAACTACATATCATCTTACTAAGCAAGAAATTTCCAGCTATCCATTATTTCATTACTTAAGTTCTTCGTTTCTTTATGTGTGTTAATATTATTAACATGCCATACACTTACTGATACCCCTGCTATACTTGTTGTACTTAAAATGCATGTGATTACCTACAATATGACCCTAAAATTTTATGCATGCTACGTTGAGAGTCAACAATTTAATTCACTAGGTCGTTTCACAATTGATAACATCACAAACTTTTATGATTCCGATTTAGACAAATTTTAAAATACCCAGATATACCTGTTTATCACTTGTACAGACGGAAAACTAATTAACTGTGACCCTCACTAATACTCATTTGATCTATGCACTTTACAGGTTACAGATTATAATTTCATCCACTTCCTACTTATTCCTTACATATGCTAAAATTCAATTCAATGCATAATTCATAACTAATTACCTAACTTGACAACATTACGTGCATAATTTTCACGATTTAATTGTCCACAGAAAACTAGCAAGTAAACAGAGGTATCATATTCCAATTTATACTGTAGAAGGGTCTTCATAAATTACGAAGTTTCATCACGGACAGAATTCCATTAATAGTTTTCATTTTCTAACAATCTAAGTCCATTACTATTGGGGTATATGAAAATATTCAACAGCATCAATTAATTTAACAATATATTACTTGCTACTATCTTGCGGAAAAGGAATTCACATTGCTAGGTAGTGTTTTTGTCTAGAGCTTAGAGCTTAGGAGGCTCCTCTAATTAAATTCTGACTACGAAGCTGTATAAAGACACAAGTAAGTGTACTAAGATTCCCATGTTCTAACTTCTAATTGTCATGCTTACAAGAGATGTTAAGTTTGTTCATTTATTCTGAGCTATTTTCTAATATTTTTCTAAAATCAATTGTAACCATATCTATCCTTTTACAATGTACTCCCAAATCAGAAGACCCAGCAGTCATGTATGCAGCTAATCAATCTTAACATACCCTTTGTACATATCACGTCAGGTGGTACCTCTTATGCAGTTCGTCAAAACACCCCTATGAGGAAACTTCCTCGAGCTTTCCGCTGTCCTAGGTACCTCGGATGTAATTGACTCCACTGATCAGAGGATCCATGAACTATGATATGAACTTTCCAGTCATCAAGCACATTATAATTTAAAACCGCTACCAATCATAATTCATCAAATAAACCAGACTTTCATAATTCACATACACAATACCAATGTTCAACATCTTAATTGCAGTTAAATATTCTCTTTAGAGTCATAAGTAATACTATTAAAATACTATCACTGACAAAACTGTACTTTTCACATCAAACTCAGTTCCAATACTCTTGCTAGGATATACCCCACATAAATTTCCCAACTTCCAGCATAAAATAAAATTCACTCAATTCAACTACTCAAGACAGAAAAATTAACTCAACCAGATTCACCAAAATAACAGTGTCTCACGTAGCAATTCTATTATAACAGAACATACGTATCCAGATCAGGAAACACATATAACTTCTTGGGCACATCACCTAAACCGATTTTTCTAAACATCACTGTTATAGAATCCACATCCCAGGCAGTTAAAATAATTTAAGCGACTCATAAACTCACATCCTGATATTTTACCAAAATCAAATTTCAAATATTTCTTTTCAATTGCTATACCCAACAAGTTGATACCCAAAGCAAATAATATATTTCATAATTTCAATTTATCAGACTGATGACTCCTCATTAACTTTCTATCCAGACAAGTCAATTCCAAGATAAGGTTTTCACATATTCAATTTATCAAACACAGATCACTCACCTTGAACACAACTTAAACATCAATTCATTACTACGTCCACTCCTAGGGTTCTACCAAATTTCAGTTTACTTGCTCCAATTGTTCAAGTCATTCCCTAGATTAAATTCTCACACAATTTCAAACATCTGTACCAAAACCACCAAACAAAACTTTTTCATTAATTGATTCTCGGTGTTTGACAGTTTGATACTACCGTGTTACCGGAGAATGTGTTGGCCAGACCCATTCCCAGTTACAGCTGGAGCATCACCTCATCACACACTGGGAATCGTCACATTCCATACTTCGTTATTTATTCTTCCTTTAGGCATTATTCAATTACAACCTACTACACATCAGACTTCTCTCTTGAGGAGGTTTTCGTGTCTCATAAATGCTAATTCTACTTTCGTAATGTCAAACAACGATCGGATCCAACACACTGCATGACATACACGATAGTAGTCTTAAGATTGAGGCACGGTTCCCACTTCAGGACAGAATCTCAAAAAATCACTTACATCATCATACTATTCAAACAATTCAAGTCAACTGCAATATAACACAACCAAACTATTTTTGCACAATTTAGTGCCAGCAACTATTCAAGTCAATTATTTCAAGGCATAATATGAACAACACAACCAAATAGAGCTTAAAATAAAACAATACATAGTAGTCAACTACTCGAACAACATCTATAAAATCAACTGCAAAACAGATCAATCCACTATAATAGATCAAATTCAATTATTTAGTCAGATTACACTTATCACTGCATAAACCGACCTCTACATATTAAGTCAACAGCAAGATACGTCCTTACAACACAGCCTACACTTCAGAAATTCAAGCAGTACTTTATAAAATTCTCAAAACTCAAAACTGCTCTGAGTAATCAACGCCACAAAGTAATTTCAGAATATCTCAGGATGATTCTAATATTTCAATTATGCTAACTTTCACAATCTAACAGAATAATTCAACACGTGCCAATCATAATGCAAGCAATTCAGGAAATTAATTCTAGTATGCAGCAGCCAGCACAGTTCCATAGTTATTTTCAAACAACAAACAGTTCGGAGATCATCGAACAGTTAATTTCAAACAACAGTGATTAAACAAACATATACAAACAGCAACCAATGCAGCACTCATACACAAACACCTTGAATCAAAACTGCTCTGATACCAATTAGTGTAACACCCTCCCTTGTATGCATCCAAGAGAGTCGTTTGCTAAGCGGATTAGAGACTTACGTTAGCGTGTGAAATTCTCTTTATGAAAAACTTTTTAATTTAATTATCAACAAGAAAAGCTTGCTTCAAAACTGACTTGGAGAAATAAAACGGCTAGAAAATTCAAAAGAAAACTTTCGCTGCGAAACTCTGAATTTTTCCCGAAAACGCTCTGTCTTGAAAATATTATAAAAATCCGAGTACAAAAATTTACAAAAATCTTCTTTGCTACTAAGAAACTAGACATCTGGGGCTTTACGAACATATAAAATAATAATGATTTGAAGTTCGTTTGACCCTCGAAACATAACTCGCAAAATAAAAGATAAAACAGTGAAAATATTACAAACGTCCTGGCTGGTAAATTTTATAATAAATCGAGCTTTCAGAATTTCTTTGAAAGGTTTATGTAAAATGAAACTAGACACTTGGGGCTACGCGTGCATATTAATTATAGGAAAAACGGAGGTCGGTAGCCCCAGAACGACAACTTGCAAAGTGCTCGCAAGAACTGTTCAAAAACTCCGAAGTTAAATACATCAGAAATTGGTTTCACACTTTAATTTTCAGAATCACCTAAGTTCAGACGTTATAAAAATACCATATCACAACTCATTCCAAGACAGAATTCACATCATGAAATACCATCCTTACAAGGCTACATCAAAGCTGAATACACATTATACGTCCTACAGAACATCATTTAAACAGTAGGATATCCAAACAGTAAAACTCAATCAGATCATTTCCATGCAGTCACATCATCAAATACATCTTCACATGCTTCTAAATTCTCCTGCAATTTATAAAAATTGAGCCCCCGAAGGGGTGAGAAAAATCCCAGTAGTGTGGCAATAAAACCAAATGCAACAGTATTAACTAGGCACAAAATCATAAATAGTCACTTCAAACATTTAATCCCTTTTCATCATATATCATAACGCGTATATAACGCCCTTTTTCCTTTACGCTCATAGCACCGTCGTGCGCGTAGCATCACAGTGGGTATTCCTAATGGCTCCCATGAAGGTGAATCCCACTGTGGAACCTATGCGGACTGAAGCCAAGTGTCCCCTCTCCTGGTACCAGGCATGCCTATATGATGCATGCTCAGTCACATGTCCTCAATACAAATATATATATATATTCAAGATGTCATGAATCAAGTATACATGCCATGTTATGCAATCGCACCCAAGAGAAAAATGTATTATGATGTAAAATGCATGCATAAATCATATCATCCTTTCATATTCTTACCATTGGCTCATCATCATCATAACATACATAGAACAAATGTGAGCAACACATCACAATTCCATACACTAGCCAATAGTCACATTAGGTAATACCGCCTACACATACCTTGTGAGTCCAAGCATTATTCCGACAGCCAAATATCAATCAAACAATCCAATGAGCTAGGATCTTGCGCACCTAATCAAATAGATATATATATATCCAATCAGAATTTATTTCATGACACCATATACATCACATAGAGTTCCCCGAGGTTTAGAAGTCTTTGCACCTAATTAAATCAATTACCAAACAGAATTTCGTTTTATTATTTCCTATACAACAAATGTAATTTCCACGCTGCCAATTCCTAAAGTTCCAACTGAAATGCCAAGCTTCAAATACTAAATTAATTCCTTACTTGATTGCTTTAATTTTTCCTCCATTGTTAATTAGTATCGAACTTCAAATTCCTTATGCATGTACCCTAGTTTTATGACCATCTCCTAGAGGCTACTAATTTATCATGTACCTCAATTGCCTATACGGTTTAGGGGTCATTAAGTGGCCTAATTCAAGTTGTCTACCCCTGCTATGGTACACATAGACAGTTTGGTGTCAACCAGATATAATGCTTCCAATTGCTTATTATGTTACTGCCTACGTTTTATCCTAACATTCGTTAACAAGTGACAAAACTTCCAAGGAACCTACACATGCAGATTTGGTTTTAGGCTAGTAACTAGGTGCATAAAGTTTATTTACTAACATGACCCTTTTTCCTCAAGCTCAAGGGTACTTTATTAGACCTTTACATGTTGTCTACAAAATTATCAATACAATCAAGATAAGATTCCTTAATCTAGTTCCCTAATTGCTAATACTTGAAATTTTCCAAGAGTTCACCAACCAATTCACGTTATCATTTCTAAGATAGAATTTCCAGCAAGCCATTATCCAATTCAAGTTATTATATCCCAAAACAGAATTTTAGTCTATTCTTTGACCAGAATTCAAATGCATAAGATTTGTTTATTTCCATAGCATTTCCTATAGGGCGTATAAAGGCAGGGACAAGGTCTTACACAAGCTATACCTACAATTTTAACATCAGTAACGTTTAATCAACCTTCATTACCCAAGGACCGGTTTCAACCATATTAAGGGATTAGGTTCCCAAGTTCCTTAAACATCAACTTCTACTTACAGAATAATTTCAAGGCTGTCCAAACAGAATTTAAGACATGCAGTGTTGTGTAATTATCTTTCTAATAACAGGGCAGCCAAACAATTTTAAGTGGCTAAATCCTAGTTCACAAAATTCTGATTGGGATTAACATGTACCACTCCTAGAACAGTTTATGGAACAGAATCAATGTAAGAGAAATTACCAAAATGCAATGTCCTCCTTGTTAACCGTGAGTGAACCGAAGGGTGAACGGAGGATGATGCAGAGCTGTTCTAGGTGTTCCTCCTCCAAGCAGCTTGCGGTTTTGAGGGGGAAGGAGGCTGAGTTTGGTCTAGAAATAAAATGATAGGAGTCCAGCCTTGAAGTTCCACCAATATCGCACAAGGCTGATGAGGCTGGCTTCAAGTCAGCGAATAGAAGAATGAGGAATGAGAGAATATGGCTCTTGTGTTGTTGTGTCTCACGGTCAAGAGGACGACAGGGACTGAGTTACGTTCAAAGGGAATAGGAAAGAGAAGGCAGTGTTTTACTCCTTCAATCAGCGCATAGAGGAGTGATGTGTGAACCCAAAATTCTGATTCAATAATGCAAGCAAAGAGAAAGGAACCAAATAATGATAATACAGCCTTTGCCCTCATTGGGCGCTGGGTGAAGTGGCCGCCCTTGGGCCAATAAGATCTCATGCAAGGAGATCTCTCTCTATCTATTGGGTGAAAGGGGTGGTTTGCTTGGGATACTATTACAAGTAGTCTGAATTCTTTACTCCACACCATGCGTATGACACGAGATAAAAATTTGGATAAAGGTTGTCATGGGTTTCTCTTTGACCAATAAAGATTAAGTATGCCGGAAGATTTTACTTGAGTAATTGGTGATGAGACTTAATGAATATAGAGCTGGACATAATTTTTCTAAGACTTGGGCCATCGCCCTCTTGGGCTAGTTGGACCCTAATAACTAAGCCACATTATTTCATGTAATTGACTAAATGTCATCTAGAATTTCATGACATGTTGCACTTTAACTATTTTCCTAATACTTATTACTTCATGTAAGGTTCACTTGTCACATAAAACATGTATATATATTAATTATTAACTCATGTTCCCACTAGGTAGTAATTAGAATTCCTACCTAAGTTATAATTAATAATGATTCTACCCCTTTGTACTAGTGCCATGAATCTTTTAAAGTATTCGCAAATGCTCGCCTATGATAAACACAAAATAATTTTCCTACTTAAATTAATCCCAGTCTACACAAATTAAATTCGAACGTTAAATCATGTTTCACATTCTTAATTATAATTTATACAAGTTCCTAATTTTGCGGGATGTTACACAGTCTGACTAGCCTCTTTCTCCTTCTGTCCTTCTGGTACCCTTGTGGTCCCTTTCGAGGAAGAGTTGACTCTGTCCACCGGAGTATTCACCGGAGTGGGCTTGCCTTCTGCCACATGAAGACTATTGTTTCTCCGGCCTTTAGCCGAGCGTTTGACCACCATCCAAGGACCAAAAGCCTTGTCTACCTCCTTATCCTTTTCTGGATTGACTTCAGCACTTGACGTGTTAGCACAGCTCACCTCCAGTTGATCAGTGCTCTTCGCTTCACTTTTCTGCAGGGCTTCCGAATCATTCTTTCAATCCAGCTTGTAGTCCGGACCCCCATTACACTCTTCCTTCCGACGACCATATTTCCCACAAGAGAAGCAAATGAGGTGCAACCCCTCATAACCGACGTTCAAGATAACCTCCTCGTTATGTAAGTAATCCCAGATTTTAAACCTTGACATAAAGCTCCTTCTCAGGTCTACTTCCACACAGATCATAGCATACCTTGGTTTGTCTGTATTGACTCCTTCATCCTTGTCTTCTTTATTAAAGGAGGCTTTAGCTACTTTAAGGGTTTTTCCCAGCATATTACCTACCCCAATGATGGTGCATTGTGTAGAACTCCAAGGGAAGACCTGGGATTCTAAGCTAGATGGCTAATTTCTTTATCTTCTCATTATAAGGATAAAAAATGGTCTCCACCTTTGGACGGTCACATAATGGTCTGCAACTACCCACGTGCCTTCATGCAGCACATGGTGGTAATCACGTTCATCAACAAACTTAATAAGAGAGTAACCATTGTCCATCTCTGTCAGCTTGTAACCTCCCATGAGATTCCACAGCCTTTGAAGTCTGACTTGAAATAAAAGGGTATTTGAAATATTATTGAATCGTATTTGAATCTGTACATAGGGGTCTCTATTTATAGAGACTTCTTGACCTAATTTTGACCTAATGGGCTTGGCCCAATATACAAGTAACGGACTAAATAAATACAAATAAATGACTACATAATTACTAATAAATGACTACATAATTACTATTTACAACAGCAATAAATGACTACATAATTACTAATAAATGACTACATAATTACTATTTACAACACTCCCCCTCAAGCTGAGGAATAGATATTTATCATTCCCAGCTTGCTAGCAAGTTCTTGAAATCTATCTGAAGGAAGCCCCTTTGTCAATAGATCAGCTAATTGACGCCCAGTGGGAATGTATGGAGTGGTAATCAACCCGCTATCAAGTTTCTCTTTGATGAAATGGCGGTCGACCTCAATATGTTTAGTCCGATCATGTTGAACTGGATTATGAGCTATACAAATAGCGGACTTATTATCACATAGCAGCTTCATAGGTCCCTCACATTTTATTTTTAGATCATCAAGTACAATTTTCAGCCACAGTAACTCACAAATGCCTTGAGCCATAGCTCGAAATTCAGCTTCTGCACTTGATCTGGCGACCACATCTTGTTTCTTACTTCTCCATGTCACCAAGTTACCACAAAGAAACATGCAATAACCAGTGGTAGAACGACGGTCAGTCACAGATCCAGCATAATCAGCATCTGTGTAGACTTCTAAAGATAGATTGCCATCACGTCGGAATAACAACCCTTTACCAGGAGTACCTTTCAGATACTGAAGAATTCTCTCTACTGCCTGCATATGTTTCTCCTTTGGATCGTGCATAAACTGACTGACACTCTAACAGCATAAGCTAAGTCTGGTCTAGTATGGGCCAAATATATCAATTTCCCAACTAGCCGTTGATATTGTCCTTTATCAACTGGAGGACTCTCCTCTTCATAGCCCATCTTGTGATTCTGCTCAATAGGAGTATTAGAGGGTTTACACCCGAGCTTTCCTGTTTCTTTGAGAAGATCAAGAACATATTTCCTCTGGCTGATAAAGATTCCTTTGCTCGAATGAGCTACTTCTATCCCTAGGAAATATCTCAGTTTCCCAAGGTCTTTGACTTCAAACTCAGAGGCAAGCCGTGTTTGCAGAATCTGTCTCTCCACAAAATCATCACCTGTGAAAATAATATCATCAACATATACAAGGAGCACAGTAAGCTTCCCATTTTGGGAGTGTTTGAAAAAAAAGAGTGTGATCTCCTTGACTTTGTTTATATCATAAGGTCATCATAACCTTAGTAAACTTTCCAAACCAGGCACGAGGTGACTGCTTCAATCCATACAAGGCCTTTTTTAATTTACAAACTTTATTTTCTCCCTTCACAGAATCAAAACCAGGCGGAATTTCCATGTAGACTTCTTCTTCTAACTCACCATTGAGGAAAGCATTCTTCACATCAAATTGGTTTATATCCCAATTGTAATGGGAAGCAAGGGATAACAAAACTCTCACCGTATTCATCTTTGCAACTGGAGCAAATGTTTCTTCATAATCAATGCCATAGGTTTGAGAGTAACCTTTGGCAACTAATCGAGCTTTGTATCTCTCAAGAGTTCCATCAGAATTATATTTCAGGGCATAAACCCATCTGCACCCTACTGCTTTCTTTCCAGTAGGTCTATCAATAACCTCCCATGTTTTATTTTTCTCCAATGCATTCATCTCCTCTTGCATGGCTTGAGCCCAATTCCTATCTTTCAAGGCTTCATGTACTGATTTTGGGATTGCAATAGAGTCTAGTGCTGAAACAAAGCTTTTGTGCTGCACAGAAAGATTAGCAGAGGAAACAAACTGGGAGATAGGGCATTGAGTACAAGAGGGACATGAGGGACAAGATTTCTTGGGACAAGTTCTTTTTCCTTTTCTAAGAGCAATGGGTAAATCATCAGAATCAGTAGTAATGGGTAAGTCATCATGATCAAAAATATGAGATTCAGGACTTACCAGTGGTTCAGACGATTGAGGTTGCTGCTGAGACAATGTGGGTTGTTTCCTTCTTTCAGGTGTCATAATCTTTCGTATCTCTGGTGTACTTGATGCATCAATCACAGGAGAATCGGTCACAGGAGGATTACTCACAAGAGGATCAGACACAGGAGGAACAGCCAAAGGAGAAACAGACACAGGAGGAACAGGACCAGGTGGAGGATACACTGACATAGGTAAAGGAGTAGACACTGATGATTCAAACTCAAAGAAGGGAGGAGATGAGATTTCTGGTGAAGGATTCTCCCCCTGAAGATGAGGACCTTGGAAAAAGGACTCAGATTCCTGAAATGTAACATCCATAGAAACAAAAAATTTCCTACTACTAGGGTGATAGCACTTGTAGCCCTTCTTATCAGGAACATAACCAAGAAAAACACATTTAATAGCCCTAGGGTCCAACTTACTGCGATGATGTTTATGAACATGAACAAAAGCAACACACCCAAACACTCGTGGAGGAAGACTCATCATAGTTGGAATAGAAGGAAAAAAGAAGTCATAGAGTGAATAGGACTTACATGGTCAAGTACCCGAGTGGGTAAACGGTTGATCAAGAATGCTGCAGTAAGAATAGCATCTCCCCAATAGTATTTGGGTACATGTGTCTGAAACATTAATGCACGAGCCACTTCAAGAAGGTGACGATTTTTTCTTTCAGCAACCCCATTCTGTTGGGGGGTGTCAACATAAGTAAGTTCATGAATCATACCGTTATTTCTTATAAATTGGGAAAAGCTATGATTAACATATTCAGTACCATTATCTGTTCTAAGTCTCTTGAGTTTTTTACCAAACTGGGTCTCAATCATTTTATAAAATTGAAAGAACAGTTGTGGTACCTCAGACTTTTCACGCATTAAGTACACCCAAGTTACACGAGTGCAATCATCAATAAAAGAAACAAACCATCTATTTCCAGAACCATGAGGGACTTTAGAGGGACCCCAAACATCAGAATGAATAAGATCAAAAGGTTCAACATTCTTAGTAATACTAGAAGGAAAAGACACACGATGATGCTTAGCAAATTCACAAACATCACAATGAAAAGACTCAACAGATTTAGACAAAAACAATGACGGAAATAAAGATTTGAGTAAACTAAATGGAGGATGACCTAAGCGCCTATGATGAAGCCAAATCAAAGAATCAGCAGTTGATTGACCATGAGACATCAAGATGTGATTTGTTACTTTATTTGCAGGAGATTGTGACACCAGATAGTACAGCCCACCTTGCTCTTTAGCACTACCAATCGTCTTCCCCGTGGCGAGATCCTGAAAAATACAATGGGTAGGATAGAAGGTTACAGTACAATTCAAATCTTTTGTAATTTTATGAATAGAAAGAAGATTCGTGGAGAGTTTAGGAACATGAAGAACATCCTTAAGATGTAAGGACTGCTGTAAGTTTATGTCACCAGAACCCGCAACTGATGTATGAGAGCCATCAGCTACGGCTATTGTATGAGTTCCAATGGTCGGATGATAAGAGGTAAAGGAGTCAGCACAACAAGCCATATGATCAGTAGCACCAGAATCAACAACCCAAGAATGTTTAAAATCATTACATGAAGAAAGGAAAGAATAAGTTTTGGAGCTCATACCAGTCATAGTCAAAGCACTAGTATCAGATGGCTTACTCATAGAATCAAGAATGGTTCGGAGCCGTTCCAACTCATCTGGACGAAATGCAGGTTGGGTCTTATTAGGTGTAGGAGTTATTTCAGAGGAAGTAAAATGCGCTTGACCACGCAACTTTGCCATCTTTTCTAAGACAGATTGCTTTCCATAAAGGCGAAAGCATAAATCCTTGATATGACCTGTTCTTTTACAATAAGAACACCATCGATCATCTCTCTTAGGTCTAGAAGAGGTACCATCATAAAATTTTGAAAAAGAACTCCTTTGAGAAGAGGCCATACTGCACAGAAAATGGTCAAAGAAAAGCTCGAAGAAGCCAAAAAATCACAAATAAATACCAAACGATGTCCGATCAAAGAGAGGAGCACAGATCCAGAAAGAGGATGAAAAACCACCGGGAAAGGGTCCAATCGTGATGAAAAGATGCTGTCTTGTGATGAAGAATAATGGAGACGATGAACAGTAACAGAGATCCAGTATAACAGAGATCTTCTCGGTCCAAGAGGTCCCCGGAAAAAATCCGGTGGCGGCTGATGGCAGCGAGAGACTAAAAGAATAAAAGGTTCTTGTTCTAAAGACAATAGGCGCGGAAGCAGAGCCCTCAGGATCGAGAGCTCTGATACCAACTTGAAATAAAAGGGTATTTGAAATATTATTAAATCGTATTTGAATCTGTACATAGGGGTCTCTATTTATAGAGACTTCTTGACCTAATTTTGACCTAATGGGCTTGGCCCAATATACAAGTAACAGACTAAATAAATACAAATAAATGACTACATAATTACTAATAAATGACTACATAATTACTATTTACAACAGCAATAAATGACTACATAATTACTAATAAATGACTACATAATTACTATTTACAACAGTCTGGTTATGAGGATTCTCGATGGTATATTTTTACCCATCAGCTTAATGATTAAAGCATTACTCCATTGTTTACAGTCCACCTTATGCTGTTCTCGGGAAAAGACGTAGGTTGGGCACAGAGGGTCTCTCTCGCCCTCTGCTTGACTCCGGTTTGATGGTCCAGAGGCCCATTCATCCTCTTCGCATTCAGTAACATCATGGTCTCCGTTCAAACATAGTACTTTGTCCATATAGGACACACGATTTCTGTCAGTACCCTTGTCCTTAGCCTTGGCCTCCTTCAGGGTTAGTTCATAACCAGACAACTCCAAAGGTCCTTCCCTACCGTTTTGGCCATGCAAAACCAAAGGCAACTTGATAGTGCCTGTGTTGTCTACCTAGATCAAAACATTAGGATCCTTTCCAGAAACAACCTCTCCCAAACTCTTGACACTACCCGAAGCTTCCGAAGAACCCCCACTCCCCATTATCACGCAAGAAAACTTTTGATGCATGATGATTCCCTACCTTCAAGAAAGCACCGTTTCACTCCCCACTCCCCATCTTAATTAGACCTAGTCTTTTCTGCTAGTGTATCTGGCGAATTGTATGGTTCTCGGCGGGATTCATTTTATAACTCTTTCTTATCTTCTCCAAGAAAAACCCTCTTCTCTTCTCACCCTTCAATCAAATCACAAAAATGGTTACCTTTTCGTTATCATCTATTCCTTCTGAACGATTTATTGAATCTGACTTGAATGTTTTCTTCTAGCTTTCTTTCTTTCTTTCGATCAAATCAATGACTCCCCCCCAAAAAAATAAAAAATAAAAATAAAAATAAAAATAAAAAATAGAAAAATAAAAAAATAAAAAATAAAAAATAAAATATATATATATATATATATCTATAGTTTATATATATATATATATATATATATATATATATATATATATATATATATATATATATACCAAATTAAATAATAACACTAACTTAATAAAAAAATATAAAACCATTGAATAACCCATTAAAATGAAGTTCGAACTAGATAGGCATAGATATCATGTTTTGTTTTTTCACGCTGTTGTGTTGATCACTAGCAGCATTCTGGAAGAAGAATGTTGAAATTCAAGTTTCTGTTTCTGATTTTGATTCTAACGTTTTTAGTGCCCGTGTCACTGTCTAAGTTTGAAGCCATAGAACCTTTGCTTCGGCGTTTGGATTCCAAAAGGGCATCTTCATCGGTGCAAGAAGCAGCAGCTCGTGGTGTTCTGAAAAGACTGCTTCCTACCCATTTGTCCAGTTTTGAGTTCAGTATAGTTTCTAAGGTGTTTTTCCTTTTTGATTTGAATCTTTTGAGTTGAATCTTATGTTTGACTTTGTGTTAAGAGTTAGTTATTTCACAGTTTTTGTTAAATTTTGGTTTCATAGATATGCAGAAAATGAAGGAATCCAGTGATATCTTTCCGTTTCTCTGATTTTGAAAATGGAATTTTTCTTCTGATTCTGGTGGTGTAAATGTGAAAAAAAAGAAAAAAGAGTGTGTGGAGCTTTATATTTACTTATTTTATGTAGAAGTGACCATTCTTGTAATTTTGTTTGTTAATGTGTGGTTTAAGCTTATACCCTTGTTTTTAAGTGAGACTAACTCCTTTATGATTGATTCCAAGTCTTAACTGTTTAATTTGCATGTGCTGATTGATTATTACTATTTTCCTAGTATTATGATACAAAGTAAGAAAGGAAAAGAGTTGTCATTTTTTTTTTCTCTTTACCTGAAAGTTTGTATTACTTGTACACTAAGTTGCATAGTATAATTCAATCAATCAATGTGATGATATTGTGATAGTCACTTTACATACTAATTTTGTTGGAAGCAGCAATGACTATTTATTTATTTTTATTAATTATGATTTGTGCTTTAACCTAACTGTACTATTATGTTATCCTTCCAAAGTAGTTGGTGTCTGCATCTTCTCTTATTTTTCATGATTGAATGTAAAAATAAGATTTTTACAATTTTCAGGATGCCTGTGGTGGAGACAGTTGCTTTCTGATAAACAATCACAAGAATGCAAGTCAGAGTGGGCCTGAGATTATGTATGTAATGTGAAAATTATGCTGTCGATTATGGTTAATATTTCTTTGTTATGAGTTCTTGGTTTTCTTTGAAATTATGAGATGCTTGGATTTCTTTTATTTATGACTTTTTTTATTCTTCTTCTCTTGCTTTTCATTTATTTAAACTTGATTTTCAAGTAGAAAATGCTGATGAACTTCTTGACAATGTATTTTGAAAATTTTAAATTGGTCAAGTGTGTTTTGATCTGTATATCACGTGGTAAGAAAATTCTAGCATTGTGTTGTGGTATAATTATGCAAGGTTCTTGATCTGTTGGTCAGTTTTCCACCATCATTAGTTATCTGTTCTGTTCTTGGAAGGATCAATATTAAGACAGAATAGTTAGTACCAAGAAAAGGAGAGGGTTTTTTGTGAAGGTTGAAGCCGAGTTTAGTCCTTATTGGACTTTAATCTAAGGAAGAAATGATCAAGTCTCCCAATAATTTAGACTTACTCCCTTAAAGTTGGTTTCTGAAAAAATTCATGACTGTTGCATCACTGAGATTTTCATTTATCCTTGTTGAATTTTACTATTACCTCTTTGTTGGTCCCATGCTACATGTTGTAGTCTCACATATGTTTGATGTCTTTCCATTTCTAAGACTCTTCAAAATTTAAGAGACGTTTAGGCTTTTTGTGCAGAATTACATGCAAGCCTTAATGGCTGAATGGAACTTAGGCATTTAAAAGTATCGAGTACCTCCTCCCTTGAGGATAAGATTTTGGAATAATACAAGATATCAGCTTAATCAAATGTCACTTTCTTTTATAAATTTCTCAAACATGAAATTCTTTTTGTAACATTGCATTTCAAGAACTGAAATTAGATTAGATCATGACATTGTGTAAGGAATATTTTGACGTATCATAGAGCAAATTAAGGATTTTCTTCCTCATTTAATATTATTTGACGTTGTCATGGATAAATTTCACAGCATTGGAGGAACCACAGCTGTTGAGATTGCATCTGGCCTCCATTGGTATCTTAAGTATTGGTGTGGTGCTCATGTCTCATGGGACAAGACAGGTGGCATTCAGACAGCTTCAATACCTAAGCCTGGGTCACTACCCCGTTTGAAAGATGAGGGTCTGAAGATTAAACGCCCAGTTCCATGGAACTATTACCAAAATGTTGTGACTTCTAGTTGTGAGTACCAAAATCAGCTTTCCATGAAACAAAACATTTCTCTCACCATTTTCTTTACTGTACCACTGATGGAGAATTTGAAGTGATGTAGTTCAGTATCTGAAAAGTGCCAATGCTCAAACTTTGTTTTGAGAAAGGATGATAATCTTGGGAGTCAATCATTACAAGGAAGTTGAATTAATTACTATTTGTAAAGCGGAAATTTTCAACTAAATAAGTCAAAGGCTTGATTTGGAAAGGGAAAAAACCTACTTGGAAAAAATGCAGTTTGTTCTCAAAGGTCAGATAGGTATTCTATAAAAATTTCAGTTAGGAAGATCCTATGCTTATTTTATCCCTGAAAAAAGCTGCACTAGATCTTGTAGAGATTTAAAAATTATACCGAAGCTAATTTTTTAGGTATTGCTATCTATCCTTAGATTAATACGAGTAAACATCCTAGAATTCCTCCTATTGCTAAATGTAAAACTATCAATCTGGGTGAGTCGGTCTTCCCAAGTCTGCTTTTGCTAACCCATTCAGGTTGACATGAATTTTCTCACGAGGGGAGGGGAGGGGTGCCAGTACAAGCAAAGGTCATAAGCTAAATGTTAGGCAACATACATATTAGGGACACAACCTGTTGCTTCATTTGTGTATATCACATTCTTCTTGGTTCTTTGCAGATTCATATGTTTGGTGGGACTGGGAAAGGTGGGAAAAAGAGGTTGACTGGATGGCACTTCAGGGTGTGAACCTGCCCTTGGCATTTACTGGGCAGGAAGCAATCTGGCAAAAAGTTTTTAAGGTGAAGTGCTATTTTAATGTTTATGTGCATCCATAAAGCTTGGTTTAAGAAAAATGAATTCTATAGTTTGATGTGATGATCTGTATCAAAGATTGGCTCATAGAATCAATAGATACCAAAAGATTTTTAGGTCAAGTGCTATATAATAGTTTTTTCTCCATATCAGATATTAGTTACTTGTAAGTTTGTAACGTGCTATTTATTATAGACTTTAGAAATTTAATGTTTTCTTTATGCTGTCATTAATGATGTGACTTTATTAAAATGTGAGTTCTGTTGCATTTATTCTACTTTCTTTCTTTCTTTGCTGTCCTCCTTTTCGAACTTCTGCTCACTTTGCTACTTCAAATAGTGTGTAGCTTGTTTCATTTCGATTATTTTATGTACAATACAGCTTATCGTTGGCAATTGTTTTATGTGCTTAAGCATAGATGGATAATAGAGCATTGCTATTTCTTTGGTATATCTTTGAGTGTATGTAGGTGATTATGATAGAACTGGACTTGATATAGATGAATAGTAATGTATTATCACTGAAATTTTGCTCCTGATATCAGTAACAGAGTCAAGTTTGTACAGAAAATAGTAGAAACTCTCTTCATCACTTCTTCTTAACAGAACAGAAAAGAAAATACAGATATCCCAGACTTCTTGAGGGTCCTGGACTAAAATCGATTGGGTCAATAATATTTGATAAAATGCTAGAAGTTTCAAGAATAATTTTTGTCGGATCAGCTACCAAATTTAGATGCTTTGTTTCATTCTTATTGATGTCATTTATACTCATAAAACATATACTCTTTCTTTTCTCTTTTATTAGCAATTTGACTAGTATATTCTAACTGTAGGATTTTAACATTAGTTCAGAAGATTTGAAAAATTTATTCGGTGGACCTGCTTTCCTTGCTTGGGCTCGCATGGGAAACTTACATGGGTACGTAAAAGCAGTATTCAAACCTCGTTGGTGATTGTTAATCTGTATAGAAAGCCAAGAAAATGGTCTTGCAAATTGAGTAATCATGTGTTTAAAGTTCATTATTCATTCATATTTCATATTGTAAAAAGGAGGGTAGTTCATGTTGAATATTTTATCCTTTAAAGAACTCTTTCAACCTAAAAGCTTAAACTTGTAAGTGATGTCTTCATTAATGATTTTATATTAGACTTCTCTAATACACCTCCTCACATAAGAGCCTATTGGGTTTGAAGAGTAGATAATGAACAAGATCACCTCCCTGTGCTTGAGTGGGGATGGTGAGCATCAAACTCGTGACCATTTGTTCAGTGGCTCTGATACCGTGTAAAAGACCATTTCAACCTAAAAGTCTAAGTTTGTAAGTTATAAGTGATGTCTACATTAATGATTTTTATATGAGATTTCTCTAAAATTTCCAATAACAAAGATATTATGAAAATTGTAATGCTTAGTGTTGAGATATATAGTCCCACATTGGTTGTATGTTGAGATATATAGTCCGACATTGGTTATATGTGCAACTAATGTGAGGTTTATAAGGTCTTGGGCACTCCCACCCTTTGAGCTAGCTTTTGGGGTGGTGTATCCCAAGGTTCTTTACATGGTATCAGAGCCTCGCCGCCTCCCACTTTCTCTTGTGGCGTTTCTTAGCACAGGTAGACTGGGCCTGTTGCATTGTCCACTCTTCAAGCCCAATGGGCTCTCGCATGAGGGGGCGTGTTGAGATATATAGTCCCACATTGGTTGTATGTGCAACTAATGTGAGGTTTATAAGGTCTTGGGCACTCCCACCCTTTGAGCTAGCTTTTGGGGTGGTGTATCCCAAGGTTCTTTACACTTAGGAAAAAAACAATGAGAAGAAGAAAAAGAGTTACTATTGTTTTAAGTGACTTTAATTATATGTGTTATATTGTGCCCCTTACAGTTTCATTCCAATGTAGAATGTTAGCTAAAAATGGTTTTATGACAGAGTGTTAGGGAGCAGTACTTCTTTCATGTATAATCTTTTTTCATAGATGGAATTTGAATTTTTATTTTTCATCTGTCTTCATGATTTACAGCATGGAGGTGGCCATACAGTTGCAACAATCAATGTCTATAGTTCTCTGGTCTTTAATTATGTAGTACAATTGGTTATAAATAAATCTTTATTCTTTCCTTACATGATCCACTGGGTAGTAATAGTAGTGATATCACTTTTCATTCTCTATCCATCTTTATATATTATTGAAGGTGTGTCCTCGATACCAGAATTTTTTTTTCATTCTCTGATTGCCTTGATTAAAAAGTAATTGTTTTCTTATCATGTGCTTTGGTTTATGTAAAGAACCAATTTAACCCAAAAGCTTAAGCTATTAGGTGAAGGTCACATTAATGGTTTTATATTATATTTCACTAACATGTCTCCTCACGCAAGAGTTCATTGGGCTTGAAGGGTGAATAATGCAGAGGTTCACCCACTTTGTGCTAAGAAACTCAACTATATTGAATTTTATTAATAGAATAGAGGCGGTGAAGATCGAACTCGTGACAACTTGGTCATGAAGGCTCTGATATCATATAAAGAACCAATTCAACTCATAAACATAAACTAATAAGTGAAGGGCATATTAATGGTTTTATATTATATTTCTCTTACAATTTGTAATGAGATATATCTTTGCACAGCTGGGGTGGGCCTTTATCTCAAAATTGGTTAGATCAACAGTTGGTCTTACAGAAACGGATACTCTCGCGAATGCTAGAGCTAGGGATGACTCCAGGTATACTTGCATAAAACATGTAGATTTGTTTTATGAGTTTCATTCTGTTTGATACTGAAAAACAGAGATATTGCACACTGTTCTATATTATTTATATGCAAATGTTTACAATATATATACTAATTTTATTACAAATGTCAAGAGTTATTGGTACAAGAAAATCATCCGATACCAACAAAGGTATTTTTATGAGGGAAAATGGTTTTACAGCCTTAAAATTCTCTGCTACATTTTCTAAATTTACTGCTCTGATATTACACTAGTTTTTATATTCTAGTGTTGCCAGCCTTCTCTGGGAATGTTCCAGCTGCTTTGACAAAGATATTCCCCTCAGCAAAAATAACTAGACTTGGTGACTGGTATTTCCCTTCTCTTTTACATGATTGTTCATTTCTCAGGAAAGTCTTGTTTCAGTGTTAATTTTTTTCAATATTTATTGCATGAATTTGTATGACCTAGGTGAAGAATTCCAAACATGTGTACAATGTTTTTTCAGTAATTGGCTTGTTTTGAATATTTTGCTCATATTCCAGTTTATAACCTCTTTTTGAGTTTGAAAGCTTCATCTCTCCATGTTTTTGTCATCTGAAGTGTTTCATTATAATTGCTTCCAGGAACACTGTTGACGCTGATCCTCGCTGGTGCTGTACATACCTTCTTGATCCCTCTGATCCTCTATTTGTTGAAATTGGGGAAGCTTTTATCAGGAAACAAATCAAAGGTGAGCCTAATTTCTCTCTTTTTCCTTTTTTTCTGACAAGGATTGATGGCCTAGATGGGCCTCCAATTTGTATTTATTAGTGGAAGAAGAGAGGCAGGGAAGGAAGGGCCAGCAATGGAAATGTGTTGGAGAAGCCTGTTATGGGGGAAAGGGGGGAGTCTAAGAGAAATGATATGTGGCTGCAGGACATTGGAGAAGGGGGCGTGGAAAGGATTGGGAGAGGTGTGAATATGTAGGAAGGGGACGACTGGGGGTTGTGGAATCTGTAAATTCTGAGAGGCTTAAGCCTTGGGGCAGAGTAGCATCTAGCTTCTCTGAGTTTTTCTTTTCTTTCCTTCATTATTGATGAAGGAGCAGGTGGATAAGGGAAAAAGGGAAGTTGAGTTTTAAGTTGGTAACATGATTATGCAGAATTGGGCCTATAATCTACCAGTCTTATATCACTTTCTTTTTTGCTTTTTTATTTTTTTTGTTGTTGAATGTTTTGGTAAGAAAACTGCTAGTCTTTGAGTGATGACCCTATTGTTTTTGTGTTTTTGCCCCTTCCTTTTCCCCCTCACTATCTATATCAATATTTTACATATTTTCTGTATTTCTCTCTATTTTTTTTTTTTTTTGTTTTACAGAATATGGGGATGTAACAGACATTTACAACTGGTAGATTCACTTATCCTCCATACTTTATTTTTATTTCTTAGAAGTTTTGGTTGCAAGTTGATGATCTTCCATATCAAACTATCATTCCATTTTGTTGTAAATATGGAAGATATTTGTTATTATTTGTTTCCTTTATTGGCCAGATTATGTTTCCTTATTTCTTAGGATTTGGGTTTATTCCTTTTGGCCCATTAGTTTCTCTAATTGTAACCCTTTGTACCTATGTTTTCACAAAAGCAATAATATTTTACAAGTGTTTCTCTTTTCAAGTCATTTTTTTTTCTCTTTCATGACATACACACATATTATACTGTATCTGGAGTGGAGTGAATTTGTATTCTTGATTAATCTTGGTTGCTCACAAATTATATCAATGACTGCAGTGACACGTTTAACGAAAACTCCCCACCTAAGAGTGATCCATCCTATATATCAGCTCTTGGAGCGGCAGTATATAAAGGCATTTCCGAAGGTGACAAGGACGCTGTGTGGTTAATGCAAGTATGCTTCAATTGACTCTGGATCTTTCGGTTTCCATTTTTATTCCTTATATACCATGAATTCTCTAAATTCATTTTCTCTCTTTATAAGCATCTCAATTTCTTAAGTTAGACATACCAGCTTGACGCTTCTGTTGTCTTCAACAATATCCTTCTTAATCATAGTCATTCCAGATATCTTATTATAAATCCTGTTTGATGTGTTATATTGTATGTAAATTTCTTGTAAATCTTGTTTTTGTATTGAGTCATTTTCATTAAGGAGGGAAATCACAGAAAAAAGTATGAGCGGATAAATAAATATAATGTAGTTAACCAGAAAATTTTGAGCTACATGATAAAGATAATGCTTGCCTTAACTAGACAGTAATTCTGAGTCATGAATTATTTCATTGATTTATAATTTTCTTCACTCACAGTGTTTTTTCCCCCCCTACTTTCTCAATGTCGAATTGTATTTCCAGTCAGATGATTGTACCTATCTTTGTGTTTCTTCTGCTGTGGATGCTTTTTATCTTCTTGTTGCTTTGGAATATTTAAGAGTTACGATTATCCTCTTTACCATTTGTTGAGATATATAGTCCCACATTGGTTGTATGTGCAACTAATGTGGAGTTGATAAGGCCTTGGGCACTCCCATCCTTTGAGCTAGCTTTTGGGGTGGTGTATCCCAAGGTTCTTTACATGGTATCAGAGCCTCGCCGTTCCCCACTTTCTCTTGTGGAGTTTCTTAGCATAGGTAGGCTGGGCCTGTTGCATTGTCCACGCTTCAAGCCCAAAGGGCTCTCGTGTGAGGGGGCGTGTTGAGATATATAGTCCCACATTGGTTGTATGTGCAACTAATGTGGAGTTTATAAGGCCTTGGGCACTCCCATCTTTTGAGCTAGCTTTTGGGGTGGTGACCTCAAGGTTCTTTACACTATTTTTTTCATGAATATTTTGGTGCCATTTGCACTGTGATTTGCAGCTAACAAATATAAATGAATTTGCAGGGCTGGCTTTTCTACTCTGATTCATCATTTTGGAAGCCACCTCAAATGAAAGTATGAAATTCAAAAACAAACCAGATATCTTCAGTCTTCTTTAGTTTTATTTTTTATTTTTTTATTTTTAGCCACCAGTACATCATGGCATCATAAAGAGATCCTGTCCATTTTGTCAAAATTATATATGTTAGAAATAATGTTAGAAATAATATTATTTTATTATTATTAGAATAGTCTAGAATAGTCTAGATTGTGGGCTTGGCCCATTAGGTCATCCCATTAGGTCTTTTTAGTCTCTATAAATAGAGAGCCTCCTTGTACAGACTTACACACTTGAATATACAATATATTTCAGATTCAATTTAGTATCAGAGCTCTCGATCTGAGGGCTCTGCTTCCGCATATATATTTTTTTCCTTTCGTTGTACTGTCGTGCATCATACCGGCAAACCTTTTTACCGCCGTGCATCATA
The DNA here is from genome assembly GCF_033153095.1 of Gastrolobium bilobum. Lineage (NCBI taxonomy): Eukaryota > Viridiplantae > Streptophyta > Magnoliopsida > Fabales > Fabaceae > Gastrolobium > Gastrolobium bilobum. Next base: position 99,265 of record NW_026899873.1, read on the forward strand.
CCGGCAACCTTTTTCAACCCTCCGAACATTGTTAGACCCTTTTTCGATCTCAGATCGTCATCCTCCTTCATTATTTGACCAGAAAACACTGTTCACATCGCCAGAAACACTGTTCCGTCACTGTTCATCACTGTTCCGGCCACCTTTCCGGCGAGAAACCACGCGATCAGGATCCCCTCACGCCGGCGACCATTTCTGTCCAAGACCCGTCCCAAACGGCCGCCGCACGCGCCTCCACGTGCCACCACAGCTGTCTGCGCGTGGGCCTCACGCGCCACCTCTCTCCGGCGCGTGTGCACTGTTCCGGCCACCTTTTCCGACCAAACCAAGGCAGACAGGCTCGCCTCTGCCTCCTCCTTCCAGATCCAGTGACCGATCGTTGTGGGTCTCTTCCGTTCGAGGGTTTCCAGTGCAAAAGTCGCTACTTTGTTCCTTTTTCGCGTAATTTTTACAGTTTTTTGGTTGTCTGATCGCTGTTCCTGATGGAAGGAACCAGTAAACATTCTTCCGGCATCATTTCAAGTGCTATTCCATCTATCACAAGTCTGAAATTGACCGGATCTGCCACTTACAAGACCTGGTCTACCTCCGTTAAGATCTGGTTTACCGGTCAAGGCCATGACAAACATCTCACCACTAAGAAGATTGATATTTCCCAAGATCAGATGACTGAATGGGAGAAAGTTGATGCTCAGCTCCTCAGTATTCTTTGGCAATCCATTGATTCATCTCTTCTCAATATTTTCATTCCTTTTGAGACCTGCTATGATGTGTGGACGGAAGCCAAAAACCTCTACACCAATGATATTCAACAACTTTATTCCATTGTCTCCCAGATGATGGATTTGCGCAAATCACCCGAAGCTCGTATGGAAGTTTATGTTGGTAAGATTCGTTCTTTGATGCAGGAATTTTTGGCTATGTTACCTCATGCTGCGGATGCTACAGTGTACAGGACGCAAGTGGAGCGTCTCTTTACGGTTGTGACTCTCTCTGGTCTCCCTGACGGATTAGAAAGTGTTCGTGAGAACATTCTAACCAGTACTGCGATTCCCAGCATATCCCAGACCTTTCAGCGCCTTCTGAATCTTCAAGATAAGGTAGCTCCCGCACACGTCACAGCTACTGACTCTACTGCTCTCTTGTCTGATTCTGCTGCTTTAGTCTCTCGTGGTAATTGGAACAATGGTGGACGCGGTCGTGGTCGTGGCCGCGGACAAGGCGGGCGCGGACAGACGATGTCGTATGGACAGGGTGGCCGAGGACAAAGGCCTCGATGTAATTATTGCCAATATCTGGGCCACATTGAAGAACGTTGTTATAGAAAGTACCCTCACTTGAAGCCACCACATATGAACTTTGCTCAAACAGATGTTGTGCCGCCCTCTACCGGATCAGTGACTATTTCCGCTGCAGACTATGAGGCCCTTCTCCAGAAGAGTTCTTCTCAGCCACCTGCTCCAGATACTGGTAATCATGTTGCTTGTTTTTCTCAATCGTCTCTTGGACCCTGGATAATAGACTCAGGTGCTACTGATCATCTTTGTGGTAATAAGGATCTTTTTACTTCCCTTACCTTTTCTAATAATCTTCCCTCTGTTACTCTTGTTGATGGCACCATGGCTCCTGCTCGTGGCATTGGGCAAGCCAAACCAACTCCCTTCTTGACTTTAACCTCTGTTTATTACATCCCTGGCATTCCTTTTAATTTAATTTCTGTTAGTCAATTGACCCATTCTCTTTCTTGCTCTATCACCTTTTCTAAACAGTCTTTTTCTATGCAGGATCCGGGTACGGGGAAGACGATTGGAGCGGGCGGTGAGTCACGAGGTCTCTACTATCTGCATGCACCCTCTGCTCCAGTTGCATGCTCTCTCACAGAGTCTCCTGAGCTTCTCCATAGCCGTCTGGGTCATCCAAGTCTCTCGAAGCTTCAGCATATGGTTCCTTTTTTGTCAGGTCTTAAGTCTTTGAATTGTCAGTCTTGTCAGCAGGGAAAGCATACTCGTTCTTCCTTTGCTAGTAGAGTCAATAAAAGAGCTGCTGCTCCCTTTTCTACTGTTTATTCTGATATTTGGGGTCCGAGTCGGACTATGTCAGTTTTGGGTTTTCAGTATTTTGTAACCTTTATTGATGATTTCTCCCGTTGCACTTGGGTTTATTTAATGAAAAATCGTTCTGAGTTATTTTCAATTTATCAAAAGTTTTGTGCAGAAATAAAAACTCAATTTGGTGCTTCTATTCAAATCTTGCGCAGTGATAATGCAAAAGAGTATGTGTCTCTTGAATTTTCTAAATTTTTGGATACACATGGGACGATACACCAGACTACTTGTCCCCACACTCCACAACAAAATGGAGTCGCTGAACGTAAAAATAGACATCTAGTTGAAACTGCACGTACTCTTCTCATTCATATGAACGTCCCACTTCGTTTTTGAGCAGATGCTATTATCACCTCATGTTTCCTTATCAACCGCATGCCCTCTTCTGTGCTAAATAATGATGTTCCCCACAGTATTTTGTTTTCCGGAGCACCTTCTTATCCTCTGCCTTTACATATTTTTGGCTGTACTTGTTTTGTTCATGATCTTACTCCAGGTAAAGACAAGTTGACATCCAAGGCCTTCAAATGTATTTTCCTTGGGTATACCCGTTTTCAAAAAGGGTATCGTTGCTATTCACCTGATCTCAAACGTTATATCGTTTCTGCTGATGTCACTTTCCTTGATCAGCAGCCTTTTCACTCTACTCCGTCTCCAGTGTCACAAGTTGATCAGGTCCTTCCTGTTCCTTTTCTTGACTTGTCTTTACCAGCTGCAGGTGCCCCTATTCTAGAGGAGCAACCAATTACCTCCATTCCTGCAGATCGTCCTCTCCTCACATACCAGCGTCGTCAGCCTGCACCTCCTCCGACTTTGCCTCTTGATGACTCATCGCCCTTTCCCGTCGGCTCTTCTCCTCCGGATCCTCCATCAGAGACTCCTCCCATTGCCCTTCGGAAAGGTATTCGATCCACTCGAAATCCTCATCCCCTTTATTCTTTCTTGAGTTATGACAGGCTTTCTTCACAACATTTTACTTTTGTTTCTAGTCTCTCTTCTGTTTCCATCCCTAAAACCACAGGTGAAGCACTATCTCATCCAGGGTGGTGCCAGGCGATGCTTGATGAAATGCAGGCACTTCACTCTAATGGCACTTGGGATCTTGTTCGTGCTCTTCCCGGGAAGTCTGTTGTTGGTTGTCGATGGGTGTTCACAGTTAAAGTTGGTCCTGATGGCACTGTTGATCGCCTTAAAGCTCGCTTAGTGGCCAAGGGATACACACAGATCTTTGGTCTTGATTATGGGGATACCTTTTCTCCTGTTGCTAAGATGGCTTCTGTTCGCCTGTTTCTTGCCCTTGCCGCCATTCATCACTGGCCTCTTCTCCAACTTGATATTAAGAATGCTTTTCTACATGGTGACTTGCAGGAAGAAGTTTATATGGAGCAACCACCAGGTTTTGTTGCTCAGGGGGAGAATTCTGGAATGATATGTAAACTTCGGAAATCTTTATATGGCCTGAAGCAATCTCATCGGGCCTGGTTTAGCCGCTTTAGTTCAGTTGTTGAATCCTTTGGCTTAATCAGAAGCAAAGCCGATCATTCTGTCTTTTACCGGCATAGCTCTTCTGGCCAGTGCGTTTATCTCCTGGTCTATGTTGATGACATTATCATTACAGGCAGTGATCAGATCGGGATTGATCAGTTGAAAGGGCATTTATTCAATCAATTTCAGACCAAAGATCTTGGCAGACTTCGATATTTCTTGGGGATCGAAGTTGCACAGTCTAGGCGGGGCATTTCCATCTGTCAGAGGAAGTATGCACTGGATATCCTAGATGAGACTGGAATGTTAGGCTGTAAACCCATTGATACACCTATGGACCCCAATGTTAAGTTATTACCAGGACAGGGGGAGCCACTGCCAGATCCTAGTCGCTACCGCCGACTAGTTGGAAAATTGAATTATCTTACTGTGACAAGGCCAGATATCTCCTTCGCAGTGAGTGTTGCAAGTCAATTTCTTGATTCTCCCTGTGACTCCCATTGGGATGCAGTTATTAGAATTCTCCGATATATTAAAAAGGCGCCAGGAAGAGGTTTATTATATACAAATAAAGGGAGTTCAGAGATCTCTAGTTATTCAGATGCTGACTGGGCAGGTTCTCCTTCAGATAGACGATCCACCTCAGGGTATTGTGTTCTTTTCGGAGGAAATTTGATCTCTTGGAAGAGTAAGAAGCAAACTGTGGTCGCCAGATCCAGTGCGGAGGCAGAATATCGGGCAATGGCAAATGCAACCTGTGAGCTCATCTGGCTGAGACAATTGCTGAAGGAACTCCATCTCTGTGAACAAAGGCCTATGAAGCTCATTTGTGACAACCAAGCCGCTTTGCATATATCCTCTAACCCAGTCTTTCATGAGAGGACCAAGCATATAGAAATTGACTGTCATTTTGTTAGAGAAAAGATCCAGTCAAGGGAGATCGAGACAGCATTTGTCAATTCAAATGATCAACTTGCGGATGTATTCACTAAAGCTCTTAGAGGTCCCCGAATAGATCATATTTGTAACAAGCTGGGAGCTTTTGATATATACGCACCAGCTTGAGGGGGAGTGTTAGAAATAATATTATTTTATTATTATTAGAATAGTCTAGAATAGTCTAGATTGTGGGCTTGGCCCATTAGGTCATCCCATTAGGTCTTTTTAGTCTCTATAAATAGAGAGCCTCCTTGTACAGACTTACACACTTGAATATACAATATATTTCAGATTCAATTATATATGTTGTGATGTCTCCTCTGATTTAGGGGGAGATATTGCGATATGTTCTCTGATTTAGAGAGATATTGTTTGCCGTTATTCCCTCTTTATTTTCTGTTTATTCTCCTGTGTTTTACTTCACTGTATATTGTAGATTCCTTTTCTTATCTACATTAGTCAACTACCATTAATTAGGTACTCATCTGTCACCTTAATTATGGCAGAATGAATAGTGTACATCTTGTATATATATATAGGAAGCTTGCCTGCAAGGAATGCAAAACAGTTTCTGTTTAAAACCTTTATCATCCATGCCTCGTACTGTATTTACATTTTGGTCTATATCTATATGGATTTGTTAAGAACCTTGAGGTCACCACCCCAAAAGCTAGCTCAAAGGGTGGGAGTGCCCAAGGCCTTATAAAGGCCACATTAGTTGCACATACAACCAATGTGGGACTATATATCTCAACACGCCCCCTCACACGAGAGCCCATTGGGCTTGAACCTTTTTGTGCTTTTCTTTATTTTAATTCCACTTTAAAGTGGGGGCGGTGAGGATCGAACTTGTAACCTTATAGTCACTCAAGCTCAATGGGCTCTCGTGTGAGGGGGCGTGTGGAGATATATAGTCCCACTTGGTTGTATGTGCAACTAATGTGGAGTTTATAAGGTCTTGGGCATTCTCACCCTTTGAGCTAGCTTTTGGGGTGGTGTATCCCAAGGTTCTTTACATAATGACATTATAATTCGAGGGAGTTGACTCCTCTCTGATCCAACAACTAATTTCCAGACTTCACTTTATGTTTGTTCTCAAACAGCTGGATACCCTTGACTATGATTTTATGTTGACTTTATCCATTAAGATTCTTTGTTTTGCATCTTCTGTCTTGTAGCAATCTACGTGGAACGTCGTTTAATGCAAATTCTGCTTCTTCACATTGATTTTTTTAACTATGCATGTATTATTTGCAGGCACTTTTACATTCTGTTCCATCGGGAAAGATGATTGTTCTTGATCTATTTGCTGATGTAAAACCAATATGGAAAGCTTCCTTTCAGTTTTATGGTACTCCTTATATTTGGTAATTATCTCTTTGGTAGCTCATGTTACTAGTTTCTCTACACAAATGCGATATTCTAAACAACAATTATGCTATATCAATCTTACTCTGCTTCAGGTGCATGCTACATAATTTTGGTGGTAATATTGAAATGTATGGTACTTTGGATGCAATTTCTTCAGGGCCTGTTGATGCTCGTATCAGTGCAAACTCAACAATGGTACTACCAGTATTTCTTGTATCACATATTCATATTGCCAATTATGATATTGACAATATTTACGATTTTCTATTTGTTGGAAGCCTAAATGACACAAGCAATGCCGATAATACCTATTTTCATTGTGATTTTATGTGCATATCTCATGGCTTATGTATTATCTATGCTTCATTTCATTGGCATAAAATATCTTCAGATTTGAAGCTGAAAAATATGTAGTAATTATTTTTCTTGATTTATTGTTTCTACATTAACTCCGCCTATGCGTGCTTGCATGCATGGCCTGTCCCAAGCCAGGATAAAGGAGGAGGGTTGGCATCAGGTGTAGCCAGCCAGCCGTAAAAACAGCTATATTTATGAGATGAACCCTTATGATATTTCGTTGGGGCGTACACTTCATAGCGACACGTTGCATCGGACCCCGGGTGCAGCGAAAAATGGGTCAGGGTCTTTGCCCCAAGGCAAGGCGCCAGGTCTTCTCCCGGATTTGGTGAAAAGTAGGTCAGGCTCCCAACACGTAGATGGGCGAGCGTGGCGAACAAGCACCACCTCACCGCCCAGGGGTTAAGGATGCATTGGGAAGCTGGAACATAGAAAATTTAACGGGTAAATTGAGGGAGCTAGCAGATGTTTTTGCTAGAAGGAAAGTGAATATTGTTTGCTTTCAAGAAACTAAGTGGGTTGGAGAAAAGGCCAAGGAAATGGATGGTACCGGTTTCAAGTTGTGGTACACAGGTATAAATAAGAGTCAAAATGGTGTTGCAATTATGATCAATAGAAGTTTCAGAGATAAAGTCGTTTATGTAAAAAGGAAAGGCGACAGGATTATTCTAATTAAGCTTGTAGAAGGCGAATTAATTTTGAATATCCTCAGTCTGTATACACCCCAAATTGGTATGCAATCAAATGATAAGAACCAATTTTGGGAAGACTTGGAGGAGGTTTTGAGAGGTTACCACGAGAGGATAAGATTTTCTTGGGAGGAGATCTAAATGGTCATGTTGGTAAAACCGTAAAAGCAGTGGAGGTTTTGATAGAATTCATGGAGGTTTTGGCTATGGGACGAGAAACGAGACTGGAGAATATATCTTTAAAGTTGCACTAGCCTACAATTTGATGCTAGCAAACACCTTTTTCCAGAAAAAGGAGTCACATCTTATCACTTTTCATTGTGGCCAAAATCGTAGTCAAATTGATTTCTTCATGGCTAGAAGAGAAGATAGAAATTCTTGTGTCGACTGCAAGGTCTACCCTGGAGAGTGTGTTGCTACGCAATATAAGCTGGTAGTTCTAGAGGTTCGGTTCAACAAAGTACTTAAAATGAGGAAGATGGCTCAGAACCCTAGGATAAGATGATGGAAGCTAAAGGAGGAAAAACAATTAGAGTTCAAAGAAAGAATGTTGCATGAAGGACCATTGGAGTTTGTTGGAGGAGCTAATAAAATATGGAATGAGATGGCTATGTGTATCCAAAATATGGGAAAGAGGGTGCTAGGAGAAAACAAAGGAATTGGATTCCATACAAAGGAAACATGGTGGTGGAATGGAGAGGTGCAAGAGGCAATTACATAGAAAAAGGAATGCTTTGGATCTTTGCATAAAAGTCCCAATGATAATAATTTGCAAAAGTTTAGATTGGCGAGAAAAAATGCAAAGAAAGCAGTGTGAGAAGCTAGATGTAAGGTTTTTGCCGATTTGGATAGAAATCTTTGGAGTAAGGATGGTGAAAAAGGTATATACATCCTTGCAAAAATGAGGGATAAGAAAAGTAAAGACCTCACCCAAGTTAGATGCATCAAGGATGAAATCCAAAAACTTTTGGTAAGAGATGAAGATGTAAATGAAAGATGGATGAACTACTTTAACAAGCTTTTTAATGGGGATGGTGATAAAAGCGAAGTGGGCTTGGAGGATGCTTATGATGATCGAAATAGAAGATTTGTGCGCAGAATCAATACACATAAAGTCAAGGAGGCTTTAAAGAGGATGAAGACTAATAAAGCTTTGGGACCCGATGGCGTACCTATTGAAGTGTGGAGAGGCTTAGGGGAGGTGGCAATAAATTGGCTGACCAATCTTTTCAATAAGATTCTTCAAACAAATAAGATGCATTATGCTTGGAGGAAGAGTGTGCTTGTGCCTATTTACAAAAACAAGGGAGATATCTAGAATTGTTCTAACTATAGAGGTATTAAGCTTATGAGCCATACTATGAAGTTGTGGGAAAGAGTTATTGAACATCGTTTGAGGCGAGAGACCAAGGTTTCTGCAAATCAAATTGGATTTATGCCAGGAAGATGTACCACAGAAGCTATTTTCTCGTTGCGTCAATTGATGGAAAGATATCGAGAAAAAAAGAAGGATTTACATATGATGTTCATAGATCTTGAGAAAGCATATGATAGGGTTCCAAGAAAAGTTTTATGGTGGGTTCTTGAAAAGAAAAAAGTACCCTCAAAGTATGTAAATGCAATCAAGGATATGTACGATGGGGCTACAACATGTGTGAAAGCTTATAATGGAACATCAAGTTATTTTCCTATTACAGTAGGTGTACTCCAAGGTTCGGCTCTGAGTCCTTATCTCTTTGCCTTAGTGATGGATGAACTAACAAAAGACATTCAAGAGGAAGTGCTGTGGTGTATGCTTTTTGCTGATGATATTGTACTTATTGATGAGACCAAAGACGGTGTTAATAGGAAACTTGAATTGTGGAGAAGCATTTTGGAGTCTAAAGGTTTCACATTAAGCCGGAGCAAGACTGAGTATATGAAGTGTGAGTTTTCTCTAGTAAGAGATGGAGATCAAGACCCCATGCATCTACTTGGTCAAGAGGTACCCAAGAAAGATGCTTTTAGATACCTGGGATCAATTTTGCAAAAAGGTGGTGAGATTGATGACGATGTAAATCACAGAATCAAAGCAGGAGGATGGATTAAATGGCGGAGTGCATCTGGGTTTTTGTGTGACCGCAAAATTCCCCTTAAGCTAAAAGGAAAATTCTATAGAACAACAGTAAGACCGCAATGTTATATGGAGCTGAATATTGGCCAGCACATAGGCAACACGAGCATAAAATGGGAGTAGCAGAAATGAGAATGTTAAGGTGAATGTGTGGTTATACGAGGATGGATAAGATAAGAAATGAAGATATTCGACGAAAGGTAGGAGTAGTATCGGTAACTGAAAATATGAGGGAGCATAGATTGAGGTAGTTTGAGCACGTAATGATACGGCCCCTAGATGCTCCTGTAAGAACAAAAGTTTGTTACCAAGAGCTCGACACAAAGAGAGGTAGAGGTAGATCGAAACTTACCTTGCGAAAGGTAGTTAAACAAGACTTAATGGAGTGAGATATAGATTGGCGGACAACGTGTCTTAGGACGGAATGGAGAAAAACTCTAAGCAGGGTGGAAGGTTAAATCCGTTGTTGTTCCAATGTTCCTGATGATCCCGTTTTAGTCTTTTTCCTCTTCAATCCCTCCTATCTTTTTTTTCCCCTTCTTGTCTTTTATCTTATTTCCCCTTTCCCCAATTTTTATTTTTATTTTTATTTATTTTATTCTATTGTTATTTTTTATTTTTTTATTTTATTTATTTATTTTGTTCTATTGTTATTTTTATTTTTATTTTATTTTATTTTTTTTTATATATATTTTTTATTTTTTTATTTTTTTATTTTTTTATTTTTAATCTCCTCTTATCTATTATTAGGTTCATCTACCACCGACCTCAATTAACTTGGGTTAAAGGTGCTGTTGATGTTGATGTATTGTTTCTACATTCTGAATTTTAAACTTGTGTGAAATCTTTATGCAGATAGGTGTCGGTATGTGTATGGAAGGAATAGAGCACAATCCTGTTGTTTATGAGCTGATGTCTGAAATGGCTTTTCGTGATGAGAAAGTTCAAGTTCTGGTAATGTAGCTCCTAAGCTCTCTCTACTTAGAGTACAAACAGTGTCTTCCCATTGGTTGTGTTATACGCGTTATAGATATGATGCTAATATATAAAAGTAGTTGAAATATGGATGTCAAAAAGGGTACTAGCTTCAATATACTTAGTCTTCTTGCATTGAAATCCAGTTTAAAAATTGTTTTTAGTGATGAACTAGATCACGTTGATCCAATTTAGACTGCTCAGGGCGAATCGGAGTAGTGGTAAAGCTGTTTCTTTGTGACTAAAAGGTCATGGGTTCAAATCCGGGAAATAGTCTCTTTGCAATTATTTGCAAGGGTAAGACTGCATACAATGATTGTCCTCATCCCACAGTCGCTAGTCGGGTTTAATTGGGGAGTGATTTATTTATTTATAGAGGTGAGACTGACCTGAATGAGGTTTTCGGTGGACTATTAGAGACTAAATTCCAAACTAAAATGTATGGAATAGAGAATAGCGGAACAAAATTTTAGTTCTCAAGATAAGGCTCTTGATACCATAATATAATTTGATAATTGTTGAAATTATAGGGATGTAAATATAAAGAGAGGAAAACATATACTTAGAATAATATTATATTGATATTGTTGTTAAAGATGTCATAGAAAAGAGAATAACCCCTATTTATACTAATAGTAGACTCTTAAAATAGGGAAACAAATCGTGAAATATAAGAAAATATGAAAACGAAACCTAAGAGATCATATGAGATAATCTAAACTATTTTAAGATATAATCATAATATTATTAGATATCTTATAAATATTCTCACAATCGCTATTCAGGAAAGTGTGGGAAAGTAAGTGTGAGAAGAGAAAGAGAGATTGAAAAAGTTCTGAGAGATTATTATTCTTCTGTATGAAAACTGAATGATCTATATTAGAGATAAAAGGATACTTGTTTAGTTTAGGGTCATATCAGTAATTGTATCTTTGCTGATATGGTTAGTTGTTTTTCTGATTTGTACAGCTGTTAAGAATTGTTCGAGTTTGTTATTTTTCTCCTCCTTTTACGGATAGGTGAGGATAATCCTGATGGTCAGTAAGATCCCCTTTAGGTGTTATATATATTACCTTTTTCTGTACTGCAATTTAATTAATGAGAATTCTTCTTTTCATTCCTTATTTGTAATATGGTATCTAGAGCAATGCGGTTTCTTCCTTGCGTTCTCTGACACCCTTCAGCCATGGCCAAGGGTGCGACGAACAAATCAACTGTTGGAGGTTCTTCTTCCTCTCCCATCGAAGACACCTCAAGCCCCTATTATCTCCATAGTGCTGACCATCCTGGTCTAGTTCTTGTCACTCATCTTCTCAATGGAACCAACTACCATACTTGGAGTAGGGCTATGTCTATGGCACTTACTGCCAAAAATAAAGCACAGTTCATTGATGGCACCATCCTCCAACCTGATTCGGATGATTTGCTTCTCTCTTACTGGACTCGATGCAATAGTATGGTGACTTCTTGGTTACTAAATTCAATGGTGCAAGAGATTGCAGATAGTCTTCTCTACACACCTTCTGCTGCAAATATATGACTCGATTTGAAAGAACGCTTCCAACAGGGAAATGGTCCACGAATTTTTCAGTTGAAATCACAAATTACCACATTAGTTCAAGGTTCTCTTGATGTCAACTCTTATTACACTCGTCTGAAGATCCTATGGGACGAATTGAAGGAGTTTGAACCAATTCCCACTTGTCACTGTGGAGGTATGAAACCCTGGATTTTGTTTCGTGAGCAGGAACGATTGTTGCAATTTCTCATGGGCCTGAATGATTCGTTTGCTTCTACCCGAGCACAAATCCTATTGATGGAACCTTTGCCCTCTCTTGGCAGGGTTTTTGCTTTGGTCATACAAGAAGAACGTCAACGAAATATTCAAACCAGTTTCCCAGGCGATTCGATTGTGAATGCTTCTCAGGCGAATCCAGGCAGCTTCAGACAACCTCAATGGCGACCTTTTTGTACCCATTGCAACATGAATGGACATACTATTGAGAAATGCTTTCAGATTCACGGGTATCCACCCGGTTTCAAGGGAAAACGGTATCCATCTGGGTCAAGCTCAACCCATAATTCCACAGCCAATGTGTCCACTGATGGGCATGTTAATTCTATTAGGCCAACCAGCCCAAACCATTCTTTGAGCCCAGGCCAAGTATCCCAATTGCTTGCTCTCCTTCATTCGTCTTCATCACCGTCTTCCAAGTCGTCCAAGTCGTCTTCCTCATCACAAACCACCATGGAGTCCGGATCTGGCAATTTTGCGTCAGTATCCTCAATCGCTCATGTGTCAGGTAAGTCTTCTCCTCTTTCTGTTTCTTCTTGGATCTTGGACACAGGGGCAACACATCATGTTTGTTGTGACTTGAGTTCTTTCCACTCTTCTCGTCCTCTTCATGACTTTCGTGTAAATCTTCCAAATGGTACATAGATTCCTGTCCTTCGTATAGGTTCTGTCTGTCTATCACCTCATTTGGTGCTCTCAGACGTTTTATTTGTTCCTGAGTTTCAATATAATCTCTTGTCAGGGAGCTGTTTAACATCTTGTTTTCCACTTACTATTTCCTTCACTTGTACATCTTGTATTCTGCAGGATCCTATCACAGGACACAAGATTGGGACTGCTGACTGTCAAGGGAATTTATATGTGTTGCATGCATTACCTCTTAATGATACAGCTCGTGTTTTGTCAATCGATGGTTCTTCCCTTTGGCACCAACGTCTTGGTCACCCTTCTTTTTCACGTTTACAATCTTTAAAAAGTGTATTGGGATTACCTTCTGTCTCAGATGCGTCTGAATCATGTCATGTTTGTCCTTTATCCAAACAGAGGCGTTTGCCTTTTACTTCTAATAATAATATTGCTGATTTTCCTTTTGACTTGGTACATCTGGATATTTGGGGCCCTTTTTCCACTGTTTCTGTTGATGGATTCCGTTTTTTCTTGACCATTGTTGATGATTGCAGCAGGTACACTTGGGTGTATTTTCTCCATGCTAAGTCTGATGTTTTGCGCATTTTTCCTGAGTTTTGTACCATGATTGCTACCCAATTTCAGAGGACAATTAGAAGTGTACGCTCGGATAATGCTGCTGAGTTTAATTTCACTGAGTTCTTCAAACAAAAGGGGATTATTCATCAACACTCTTGTGTGGATAGACCTTAGCAAAATGCGGTTGTCGAACGGAAGCATCAACATTTGCTGAATGTTGCTCGATCCTTGTTCTTCCAGTCCAATGTTCCATTAAATTACTGGACAGATTGTGTACTTACTGCTGCTTATTTGATTAACAGGTTGCCAACTGAACTCCTAGCTGACAAGTCTCCATTTGAAGTCTTGATGGGTAAACCACCTTCTTACACTCATCTTCGTTCGTTTGGTTGTCTCTGTTTTGCCTCAACATTGCCTCGTGATCGCCACAAATTTTTTGCAAGAGCCATACCAGTGGTGTTTCTTGGCTATCTTCCAGGGTACAAGGCTTATAAGGTTCTTGATATGACCACGAACCGGGTTTTTATCTCCAGAGATGTTAATTTCCAGGAAACAGAATTTCCTTTTAAACATTTGCCATTTCCCACTGACCCCTTTTCTGATTCTGTTTTTCCTACACACACCTATAACTCACTTCCCTTAAAAACATCCACTCGCACAATTCAACCACCTTATCTTAAAGATTATTTTTGTTCTTCCATGACATCCAATACCACACATCCTTTACATTTTGTTTTGTCCAAATCACGCTTATCTCCTTCCTATGATGCTTATATCAATTCGGTTACTCTACATTCTGAACCCTCTTCTTTTCATGAGGCTATCAAAATACCTTCATGGCAAACTGCAATGCAATTTGAGATTGCAGCCTTGGAAGATAATAAGACCTGGTCACTGGTTACCTTGACTCCTGGAAAAAGACCCATTGGTTGTAAATGGGTGTACAAAGTAAAGCTCAATGCTGATGGTTCTTTGGAGAGATATAAAGCTCGTTTGGTTGCTCAAGGGTTCACTCAACAGGAAGGAATAGACTACTTCGACACTTTCTCACCAGTGGCTAAAATCACTTCTGTTAGGATGCTTCTGGCCTTATCTGCTATTCAAGGATGGTCTTTTACTCATTTGGATATCAACAATGCGTTTTTGCATGGTGACCTCACCGAGGAAGTAGATATGCTACCGCCTCCGGGATATCACCATGAGGGGGAGTCTGTATCTAATCTTGTTTGCAAACTGCACAAATCATTGTATGGCCTTAAACAGGCATCAAGGCAGTGGTTCATCAAGTTCTCAAATGTTTTAACCGACAATGGCTATCAACAATCAAAGGCTGACTCTTCTCTTTTTATCAAAAGACATGGTGATTCTTTTCTAGCTGTTCTAGTCTATGTAGATGACATAGTAATAGCCAGCAATGACAACATACTGGTTGAGTCCTTAAAGGTTCTTTTGAGTAGTTATTTTAAGCTCAAGGATCTTGGTGATTTGAAATATTTTCTGGGAATTGAAATAGCTAGATCATCTAAAGGAATTAGTATTTGTCAACGTGGTTATGCTTTGCAAATCCTTTCTGATGCAGGATTGACTGGTTGTAAGCCGAAAAATCCACCAATGGAAGCAAATTTGAAGCTGTCTCAAGAGGAAGGAGATCTGGTTGATGATCCTTTGATTTATAGAAGACTAATTGGTAGATTATTATATCTAACCATCACAAGACCTGACTTATCTTATGCAGTAAATAGCCTAAGTCAGTTTTTAGCTAAGCCTCGAGTTCCTCATCTACAAGCAGTCTATAGGGTACTTCACTATATTAAAGGAACTATTGGTCAAGGACTGTTCTATCCAAGTTCAGGTGATTTGAAATTAAAAGCCTTCTTAGATTCAGATTGGGCATCTTGTGTGGATACCAGAAGATCAGTGACTGGTTTTTGTGTGTTTTTGGGAAATTCCCGTATCAGCTGGAAGTCAAAGAAGGAACCAACTGTCTCCAGATCTTCAGCAGAGGCAGAATATAGAGCAATGGCAAATGTGTCTTGTGAGTTAATTTGGCTTCGCACACTGTTATCAGATTTCGGTGTTATTCATCAGGAACCAGGATTGATTTTTTGTGATAACCAAGCAGGCTTGCATATTGCAGAGAATTCTGTTTTTCATGAGAGAACAAAACACATTGAGATAAATTGTCACTTAGTGAGAGAAAAGATCTTGAATGGAGAAGTAAAGGCCTTGCATATTCCTTCACAATCACAGTTAGCAGACTTACTCACTAAGCCTTTATTTCCAACTCAGTTTGGATCTTTGTTAAGCAAGATGGGAATACACAATATTCATACTCCATCTTGAGGGGGAGTATTAGAGATAAAAGGATACTTGTTTAGTTTAGGGTCATATCAGTAATTGTATCTTTGCTGATACGGTTAGTTGTTTTTCTGATTTGTACAGCTGTTAAGAATTGTTAGAGTTTGTTATTTTTTCTCCTTCTTTTACGGATAGGAGAGGATAATCCTGATGGTCAGTAAGATCCCCTTTAGGTGTATATATATTACCTTTTTCTGTACTGCAATTTAATTAATGAGAATTCTTCTTTTCATTCCTTATTTGTAATGTTAATGAATAGTCAAGGTCTGATGTATTAGTACTACCTGACATATGTTAGAAAAGCTGTTCTAACAGTGTAGCCGTGTTGACTCAGCACAGCTAGTAGTTAGTACTTAGTAGTAGAAACGTCTAGCTACATAGCATACTCAGTTAGAGTCTGGTATTCAAAGCAAGTAGTAATACTCTAATATATTCACCAAGCACATCACTTCGTGTTGTTTCCCGAACAACATCTGCATCCGTGTAACCTTATATATTTGAGTCTAATATCATGTGAATAAAAGTAGTAGATCCCTTCTTACTCTTATCTCCTATTTTTCCTTATCTTTGATTTTATTTTTCCATTTCCCTCTTACTATATGTATGTATATGGGTGTGAATCAGGCTAATCATTTCATTAAGTTTATGTTTATGCACATTTGATGACATATTCGATATGATGTGTTGAAATACTTTTGTCTATATATGATTGAACCTTTTGTAAGTGGGTTGAACTTTATTTCTCTTGCAGGAATGGCTCAAGAGTTATTCCCATAGACGATATGGTAAAGCAGTTCATCAAGTTGAGGCAGCTTGGGAGATTCTTTATCATACAGTTTATGATTGTACTGACGGAATTGCTGTATGTATTCTAGTCTTTGATTTCTGCTTAAGATCATCTCGTAATATCTTAATATTGTATCTTAGGATATTTTAAAATATCTTAGTTGATCTCTAGGAATGGCTTCCAAATTTCATTATATTTCCTAATTTGTTTCCTTATTTAGTTATGATTAATCATCTTATTGTAGTAGTGGGCTTGGCCTAATAGTACCCTGTTAGTAGCTGCCCCCTATTAGGAAGGTGTGTGTGAGAGGGACTGTTGGTAATTGTGATGAACATGTAAATATTATTTTGTTGATTATATAAATAGGTAGTCAGAATTATGTAATCACGGTAATAAGGATAGTTAGGATGTTTATATTTATTCCATATTTATCATTTTTTCGGTTATGTTATCCAGACCCTGTTGTGTAGTTGAGACACCCAGATTTCACCAAAATCTCTCATTTCCTCTTCAGTTAAAAGTTCCAGATGGAGCCATGATGTTGAAGTTGTTGTTTAGGTAACCCGTAAGAGGCTGATTGGCATTTTCTGGGGTGGTTGGTGTGTCATCCATAAGGCTGTACTGGGTTTTCATCTTCCATGATGAAGAACCAGCTCTTGATACCATAAGATCAGAGTTTGGGGAACTTATTTACTCCCTTAGTTTTATTCATATGATCAAAGATACATTACATAGCAAAGACATGTAGAAAAGGAAACACACTTTGCAAGTCCTAGGCAAGTCCTAGAATTAACTAGGAATCCCCCCCCCCCCCCCCCCCCCCCCCCCCCCCCCCCCCCCCCCCCCCCAACAACACCACAAAAAAAGAAAGAAAGAATAGGTTTCCACAATCCTTCTAATTATGAAATGTTGTGATTCTCGTAATATTTTGGGATTGCTTTCCAACAGTATCGCATTAAAACCTTTTGCTGGAGCGTGGGGTGTTGAGGAGATGTTAGGTCTTGATTGTGATGGGCATTCTTCAAAATTACCTTTTGAGTTTGAACTGTCTGTGTGCATGTGGGGGGTGGAGGAAGATCTTAGGGCCATAATAGCAAGGGAATAGAGATTTCAGTAATGTAGTTTTACACCCATTCTGGAAGGGACTTGTGAATTTTGAGGAGGGAAGTAGCCTGCGAGAAGTATTCCTTTTCTAGATAATTAGTATTAGTATTACTCTTTGTCCAAGACTCCAAGTTGCATGATTTCCCTTTGTTTTTTCCGTAGCTGTAAAACACTTATAATATATATATTTTTGTAAAACGAAAGAGTATCCCACTTGATTAGGTTGATTGACTATTTTACCATATTTTAATTTTTTTTTTATCGTTTTATCTGTCTTCCCAAACTATATCAATCTGCCCCTCTTCTCATACTATATACTAATATTCCCTTGTTTGACCAAATCTTAGTCCTTGGGAAGTCATTTACTCTAGTAAATGTCAGTTAAATAGGGGCAAATTGGTATATAATTTGAGAAAACGGATATATTGGTATATAATTTGGGAAAAGGGAAAGAGTGGTAAAATAAAATTTAAAACAAGGACAAAATGGTTAATCAGCCGATTTGATTATATAATTCTGGCGGATTAATAATAAACTTTGTACTAGTAGTATGAATACATGTTGCATTTCCGTTTGCTGTCATCAGCATCTGCCCTGGATACTGATTGGGACAACTCTTCAATTTATGGCAGGATCATAACAAAGATTTTATAGTAATGCTTCCGGACTGGGATCCATCAACCAATTTTAAATCTGGCATATCAAACCAACAGAAGAAGATTTACTTCTTGCCACCTGGAAATAGAAGATACTTCTTCCAGGAAACATCATCTGATATGCCTCAGGCTCATTTGTGGTATCCCCCTGAAGACGTAATCGAGGCATTACAACTATTCCTCACAGGTGGGAAGAATCTTGCTGCCGGAAGTCTCACATATAGGTAATGTATTGAACTTAGTATATGCTATTTCATTATGCATTAATCACTTTTCAATTATCATGAACTACATTATCCATGTGAAATTGATCTTTGTAATAAATCACTTATTTTCTGGTTAAATTTCAGCCTGAGCCTGCCCAAGAGTGCTCCTATGTAGTTCCTTGTAGACACCCATCTCCCATATTTGACTGAGGAGACCCGTTCTCTGCATAGCAAGATACCTGATTCTAAAACATTCTAAAACACTTCCCGTTAAATCTGACTAGCGAGTGTGGGGTGGAGGAAAATCTTTATACGCAGCCTTACCCTTGCATGATTGCAAAGAGGCTGTTTCTTGGATTCGAACCCATGACCTTGCAGTTATGAAGGAACAGTTTTACCACTGCTCTGGTTTGCCCTTTTAGCAAGATACCTGATTAATCTTTTTAAATTACTTTTTTCAATAATGAGTCAGCCCAGGCACCTAATGGAGAGTAATAGTCAGGACAAAAGTTTAAGAGCAAAAGTTGTATGAAGTACTACTTCAGAAGTAATGTTGTCTATATGTGTTCTGCAATGAAAATGTCATATCAATCTCTACTAAATAAAAAGTTCTCAATATCAGTCCAGTGAAATACATATTTTATAACCATATGGTCTTGTCTTGAGCTACAAATAAAATGAGGTATATGCTACTCTAAGAAACCATAATACTCGTTTCAATTGATTTATATTAAAGTCCAAATAATGTAATCAGGTCAATCACTTATGATGGATGAATGGCGATATTTAGTATAGAAAGTTTGAATGATGGAACCAGTTTTTCCATTAAAACTAAAAGAAAAAAAACGTACAATAAATAGACACCAGAAATATTCCAGTGCAACAAATCCCTATAATCAGGGAAAGAGATAAAACTAGAAAACTGAATCCTATTTTAACTAAACAGGAAAAATATCAGAAACAAACTAATCCTAGGAATTTAAATAACAAATAACGAAACAAACTCCTAAGATTAAGGAGGAAAAATAAAACATTCTAGATGCTGAAAACTAGGGATTGCAACACTCCCCCTCAAGCTGGGTGGTAGATGTCCAGCATTCCCAGCTTGGAAATTAGTCCAAATTTAATTCTTGATAAAGACTTGGTTAAGATATCAGCAATCTGGGACCCTGTGGAAATGTGACTTAGATCAATAATATTTGCATCAATTTTTTCCTTGATGAAATTTCTATCAAGTTCAACATGCTTGGTACGGTCATGATGGATTGGATTATTGACAATTCCAATGGTGGCCATGTTATCACAGAAAATCTTCATAGGATCCTTGTATTCGAGGTGTAGCTCCTTTAGGACTCTTAAAATCCACATTCCCTCACAAGTGCCTAAGGACAATGCCCTGTATTCGGCTTCAGCACTGCTTCTGGCTACCACAGACTGTTTTTTACTCCTCCAAGTGACCAAATTTCCCCACACATATGAGCAATAGCCTGTGGTTGATCTTCGATCGATAATGGATCCTGCCCAATCAGCGTCCGTGTAAATCACAATATCACGGCTGGAATTTTTCTTGAAGAACAATCCTTTACCAGGAGTCATCTTTAAGTATCGTAGGATTCTGTAGACGGCTTCCAAGTGCTCTTCATTTGGGCTGTTCATAAATTGACTGACCACACTCACAGGGAAACTAATATCAGGCCTAGTGTGGGCTAAATAAATGAGTTTTCCAACTAGTCTTTGATATCTCTCAGTGTCTACCGAAGCACATTCTTGTTTGAGTCCTATCTTGTAGTTCGCCTCCATTGGTGTATCAGAAGGTTTACATCCCAACATCCCTGTTTCATTCAGCAGATCAAGAGTATATTTTCTTTGAGAAACTGAAATTCCTTCCTTAGTTCTTGCCACTTCCATTCCAAGAAAATATCGTAATTTTCCAAGGTCCTTGACCTCAAATTTGTGAGCTAACGTCTCCTTTAATTGCTTTATCTCATCCTCCCAATTACCAGTAATCACAATATCATCAACATAGACAATTAATATTGTAATTTTCTGATGAGGTGCAGTTTTAACAAACATAGTATGATCAGTTTGACATTGGGAGTACCCTTGATTTTTGACAACTGCAGTAAACTTATCAAACCAAGCCCTTGGAGATTGCTTCAAACCATAAAGGGATTTTAATAATCTACATACCTTTCGAGATCCTTGACCATCTTCCACTCCTTGGGGAATTTCCATGTAAACCTCTTCTTCTAAGTCACCATTTAAGAATGCATTCTTCACATCCATTTGCCAAAGGGGCCAATCTAGGCAAGCAGCAATGGACAAAAGAATTTTAATTGAATTAAATTTTGCTACTGGAGCAAAGGTTTCCTGGTAATCAATGCCCTGTGTCTGAGTGAATCCTTTGGCCACAAGTCTTGCTTTATGGCGATTAATACTCCCATCTTCATTATATTTGATGGTAAAAATCCACTTACAGCCAACCACTGATTTTCCTTGTGGTAAGGTAACTATCTCCCAAGTGCCATTTTTTTTGAGTGCATGCAATTCATCCTGGATAGCAGAACACCATTCAGTAGTCTTAGATGCCTCAAAGTAGGATGTAGGAATGGTTTCCTTGTCAATGTTCTTGACTAGATGCTGCATCCTGGAGGAAAGATTAGCATAGGATATAAAATTACAGATGTAATGACTTGTACATGTCCTTACCCCCTTACGAAGTGCAATTGGCATGTGCAGAGCATCATCAGAACTTGGCAGCAAGGATTCAGTTTGGTCAAGTGCAGGACTAATGGTTTCTTCAGTTGGACCAGGAGCCAAGGTAATCTGTTTGTCAACATGTTCAAGCATCTCAGAAGCTGTTCTGTATTTGGGCCGTCGCGTGTAGACTTGCAGGGGCTGCTGTTCAGGCGGTTTCTGGAGCGGGCCGGAAGAGGATAAGCCATTAGATGAAGTGTCATTTTCCTGAGATTCACCTAAGACCGGTGTAGGGGCTGTTGAAGCAGAGTTTTCTGGAGTATTAGTCACAAACAACCATTCCTTGGAATTAGGGATCTCCCCCTGAATGGCGGTTTGGGAAAAATAAGGCTGATGTTCAAAAAAGGTGACATCTTTAGTAATGTAGAATCGATGTGTGGCTGGACTGAAGCATTTATACCCCTTCTGAGTAGGGGAATAGCCAAGAAAGATGCCCTTAAGAGCCCGAGGATCCAATTTACCACCTTGAGAGTTATGAATGAACACGGTGCAACCAAAAATTTTTGGTGGGAGATTTGGGGTTAAGGTCAATGAAGGGAATGCAGTGAGGAGTGTTTGGTAAGGTGAGGAGAAGTGTAATACCCGAGATGGCATGCGGTTGATAAGGTAAGTGGCTGTAAGAATAGCTTCCCCCCAATAATTTTTGGATGTATTTGAGGCAAAGAGTAGGCTACGAGCAACTTCAAGTAAATGGCGATTTTTTCTCTCAGATACACCGTTTTGTTGTGGGGTATTGACACAAGAGCTCTGGTGGATGATGCCATGGTCTTTTAGGTAAGCTGAAAGGTCCAAGTTAAAATAATCACGTGCATTGTCAGATCTAAGGGTAAGGATTTGGGTTTGAAATTGGGCAAGGATCATTTTGTGAAAGACTTTAAAGGTGGATGTGACTTCAGATTTATTGGCTAATAGGTACACCCATGTCATTCGAGTATGATCATCAATAAATGTGACAAACCAACGAGCACCCGTAAGGCTTTTAACAGTTGCAGGTCCCCACACATCACTGTGGATAATGGCAAATGGTTTAGAAGGAACATGCATTTGTAAGGGATAATGAGACCGAGTTTGTTTTGCAAGTTGACATATATCACATGAAGGAAAATTCGAATTCTCATTAAATAAAGAAGGGTACATCTTTTTCATATATTGAAAGTTTGGATGCCCTAATCTAAAATGCCATAAAAGAGCCTTATTCAAATTGCTAGTTGCTGCAAATGTGCTGTCTTGAGTCTTCATAACCGCGGCTGTGTAAAGTTGATATAAACCATTAGAGACCCTAGCACTGCCAATCGTCCTCCCCGATGCCAAATCCTGAAAAATACAATCAAAAAATACAATCAACGTGGGTAAAGATATTTGACGATAGGTGAACAACACTTTAAATCCTTGATTTTGCCTCGAAAATTGAAAGTAATAGAAATTAAATTGCAGGAATCACATTTATCAAGATCGGATTGGAGAGCTGTATGGAATGTACCTGATTGATGAATGAGGGATTAGATTTGTTCTTATTGCAATCTTGCAGCATGCGTTGTATGGCTATCACTTGTTCCCTTGTAAATGTATGGCCTTCGGATTTTGCTTGAACAACACCAACTGCAGCAACATGATTAAAGTCTCTGTTTTGTCTTGGCTTCCAATCAGCTGGCTTGCCATGGATTTTCCAGCATGTATCCCGAATATGCCCAGTTCTGATTGTTGCCAGAATTTTAGGAGTGAATTATAATAGCTGGTGACATCCTTGTCCTCCTGTTTGAGATCACGAAGAATCCCCTTGATGTGAAACAAGGCAGCTGTGTTATCTTCCTTAGAGAAGGCTTCCTTCACGCCATCCCAAATTTCCTTGGCTGTGGAGCACAACATGTATGTTTCAGCTATTTCAGGCACCATGGAATTCAGCAACCAAGACATCACAAGGTTATTTTCAATGGACCACTTCTTGTATTGTGGATGACTGGTTTCCAGAGGAGCAGCATCACCCGTACCGGTGAGATGATCTCCCTTGCCACGGCCTCCAATGAACATACGAACGCTGCGTGACCACAACAAATAATTGTCTCCATTGAATCGATGACCAGTGATGACTAATGCTGGACTATCGTTGGTAATGACAGCTGCTGAGTTGTTGTTGGTTTGG